>NC_080586.1:67137857-67438214 GCF_029962835.1 Magnolia sinica | reverse complement strand
CTCCTTGATGCTCCATGTCCTCTTGTGTCTTCGGTCTTCAGCTTGCATGGGCTCAACTGACTATATGATACATGGACTCACATGATTAACAAAACAGGTGCACAAATAAGTATTCTAACACTTCCTTTGTCTTTTTTTTTTTTCATTGGAAGAGGGGAGGGTGTGAAAGGGAGGATGGTGTTTTTTTCCTTCCTTCTTCCTTCATTGGTTTCCTTTATAGTTATTTTTCGATTATTTTGTTAGATATGAATGGTATGAGTTTATAAAAGGGAGGAGGGTGTGTATGGTTGTTGTAACAGATGAGTTTTGTAATGGAAGAATGTTGTAATTGATGAATTTTATAATGAAAGAATATTGTAATGGATGAATGTGATGAATTTTAGAATGAATGAATATTGTAATTGATGATTGTTATAATAAAATAATGTTGAGATAAAAGTACATTGTAATATATGAATGTTGTATGGTGGATCACCGATATTTAGCATAGATCGTCAATATTCAATGTAGATCACCCATATTCACTGTGGATCATTGATATTTAATGTAGATCACCGATGTTCATTATCAATCGTCAAAATTTTCACTATGGATCGACAATATTATCAGTGGATTTAATATTCATCATGAACCGCTGATATTCACTATGGACTGCTAATATTCACTATAAACTACTAATATTAACAATAGATCGTCGATATTCATTATGGACCGTTGATATTAATAGTGGACCACTAATATCCACGATGGAATGTTGATATTAATAAATGATCATTGATATTCACTATGGATTACTGATATTAATAGAGGACCACTAATATTCATTGTGGACCACTGATAATGTCATCAGTCCACTGTTAAGATTGACAATACACAGTGAATATCAGCGGTCCTTTGTCAATATCGATAATCCATAATGAATATCAACATTCCTCTGTTAATATCGGTGATCCACATTGAATTCCTCCATGGCAATATTTCTCCATTCCTTCATTCCCCGATTTCAACATTATTTTATTTCAATATTCCTCCATCTCGACATCCATTACACCAATCATTACATTCATCCATTATACTCATAAAAAGAATGATTAAATCATCAAATTCGGAGATTGTGGTCGGAAAACTTCAAAAAAAAAAAACATTTTTTTTAATGCTGAAGAGTGGTCCAAACTTCGCTGGAGCTTGACTGGAGTTTTTTGTTATCGTCTAGAGAGTGTGGACTCTGGCCATACAACTACCAACTGTCAAAGAAGTTTTAGCTTCGTCTGTTCTAAGGAAGTGAAATAAAAAGAAGAAGACTTTAAAAAAAAAAAAAAAAAAATGGCCAAACGGCCTTGT
The DNA here is from genome assembly GCF_029962835.1 of Magnolia sinica. Taxonomy (NCBI): domain Eukaryota; kingdom Viridiplantae; phylum Streptophyta; class Magnoliopsida; order Magnoliales; family Magnoliaceae; genus Magnolia; species Magnolia sinica. The sequence goes on along the minus strand of NC_080586.1, from coordinate 67,436,873 downwards.
GTGGAAAGGGGCATACATTTTGAACCCATTTAAATTTTATGTGGGGCCCATTGGGTTACTGTGGAGCAAATATATTTCATCTATATGTAAGGGATGTTAATGTGGAGCAAATATATTTCATCTATATGTAAGGGATGTTAATTTCATGTCATCAGCCCAAGCAAAAATTATCACAGATGAATGACACAAGAGAAAACAATTCATAATTAATGCACAACTTTAGTATAGTTATGGACCACAGAAAACTACAAAAAATTTCATTTGGATTCACGGTTATCCGATTAAAATGAACAGATTAAATTCATCAAGGGGTGGGCCAAATCCTTGTTTTTGGTGGGGTACATGTCCCTTTTCAAAAAACCTTTAGCCTTCTTAGATGAGAGTCCATCGTACGAGGAGCAGTTATGGGGGCCCACTAAGTTGTTATGAAGCAAATATATCTCGTCCACATGTAAGGATTTTTAATTTCATGTCATCGGTCCAAGTTTGAGATAAAAACTTATCATAGATAAATCACACAGAAGAAAATAGTTCAGAATTAACGCATAACGTTAGTGTAGTTGTGGGCCAAAGAGAACTTCAAACCAAAAATTGAAAAAACCCTTTTGTGGGTTCGAGACTGTCCGATTAAAATGAAAGGATCAAATCAATCAAGGAGTGTGCCGAATTTCAATTCGTTTGTGGGCCCACATACTTTTGAAAAAAAATCTTTCTCCTTTCGAGACGAGATTCGGCCGTACAAGAGCCAGCTATGACATAGTGACATTTTTATCATCTAAAAAATAAATAAATAAAAAAAATAAAAGTGATTTCAGGCTAAAAAAAACTTACGGTTGAAAAAGATGAGTTCCTTCTATGACCATGTCACGGTGTGAGACTATTTGACCAAAAATCCTTACAAGAAAAGGTGTCTTAATTAGAAGAGAAATGCTCTAATGTTCTGGGAGCACTATAAAGATATAGTATTACTAGTTACTTTGAGATACTTAGACAGCCCAATACATTGATCCAGATCGTTCATCATATCCAACACATATCTCCTGGCCTGTCATGCAAAAATCACATTAGTCTAAAAAATATTAACCATATGATGGATGGACTTTAATATTGATAGTCAAGATTATTTACACAAAATAAGTCCAATCAACAATTTGATCTATCTATTGTGCTAGGGCCCACTATTAATTGCTTGTGATTTTAAAGAATGACTTTTGTTATGAAATAATTAATCGTTCCATCAATGCCTTTGAAAAGATATGGCTAGAGAAAATTACACCTACAACATGACAATAGCCATATGATTTTTTACCCTCCAAAATTAGATACATCCTATTTTACCGTTAGACCATTTATATGGTAGGCATGAATCGAACAATTAGGATATAGGTATGATTTTTGAGATCAGATACATTTATACTTCTAAAATAATTCGATTTAAGAATTTTTTTTGAGGTATATATATCCTTCATCTGCAACAAATCCTACTATATAAATGGTTTGGATCATTAAAACATAAATGTATATTGAACAAGTGATTTTAAACTACACGTGGGTCGAATGGGAGCTACTAACAAGGGTCTTTAAAGCATGCATTCTTTTTTTTCCTATAAACGTGGCCCACTTAGAGATTAGATCAGGATAATTGGCTAAGCTGGGCCATTCATCATTGGCCTGAGCATGGATTGACCATTAATTGAGCTCCACTATTAAGATGCATTTTTCAAAAATAATGTTGGTTCACTGATCCATGTTAAACTTGTAGGAGAAAAATTAACAATAAAGAGAAGTCCAATGGCTTAGATTCAACAAATATGTGTCGCTTACTTAATAAGAGTGCTACCTTAAATTTTAGTATATGGCATGTTCATAATACACCCTATCTGATGAATGGACCAGATCTCTAATACGTGTGGTACTCATGGAGATTTGATGTGTTCTAACCTCCTTCCATTTAAAGCCATTACCCATCACGAATATCATTTCTAAATTGCCTAAGGAATTAGCACTTTATGATTATTAATTTTTTGAAAGTAATTAATATGAGAACTAACTAAGATTCATATCATTTAAGAACCTAACCAAGAAAAGCCAGTGACCTAATGGCTAAGTGGTAGGTTCACAATTCATAAAAAAAATCTTCACGTGGGTTTGAGACTGTCCAATTAAAATAAATAGATCAAATCAACCAAGGGGTGTGCTGAATTTTAATTTTTTATGGCCAATAAACTTTTGAGAAAAATAAAAAATCCTTTCAAGATGGGAGTCTGCCGTATGAGAGGCAAATATGATAGAGTGACATTTTTATCATCTAAAATTTATTTATTTATTTTTTAAAAAAAAGTGAATTTAGGCTAAAAAAAACTTACTGTTGAAAAAAGATGGGCTCTTTCTATGACCATGTCATGGTATGAGACTATTTGACCAAAAATCCTTATAAGAAAAGGCGTCTTAATTAGAAGAGAAATGCTCTAATGTTCCGGGAGCACTATAGAGATATAGTATTGCTAGTTAATTTGAGATACTTAGACAGTCCAATACATTGATCCATACCATTCATCATATCCAACACATATCTCCTAGCCTGTCATGCAAAAATCATATCAGTCTAAAAAATATTAACCATATGATGGATGGACTTTAATATTGACATCAAGATTATTTACACAAAATAAGTCCAATCAACAATTTGATCTATCTATTTTGCTAGGGCCCACTATTGATTGCTTGTGATTTTAAAGAATGACTTTTGTTATGAAATAATTAACCGTTCCATCAATGCCTTTGAAAAGATATGGCTAGAGAAAATTACACCTACAACATGACAATAGCCATATGATTTTTTACCCTCCAAAATTGGATACAACCTATTTTACCGTTAGACCATTTATATGGTAGGCATGAATCAAACAATTAGGATATAGGTATAATTTTCAAGATCAGCTACATTTATACATTTAAAATAATTTGATTTAAGAATTTTTTTGAAGTATATATATCCTTCATCTGCAACAAATCCTACTATATAAATGGTTTGGATCATTAAAACATAAATGTATATTGAACAAGTGATTTTAAACTACACGTGGGTCGAATGGGAGTAGCTAACAAGGGTCTTTAAAGCATGCATTTTTTTTTCCTATAAACGTGGCCCACTTAGAGATTAGATCAGGCTAATTGGCTAAGATGGGCCATTCATCATTGGCTTGAGCATGGATTGACCATTAATTGAGCTCCACTATTAAGATGCATTTTCCAAAAATAATGTTGGTTCATTGATCCATGTTAAACTTGTAGGAGAAAAATTAACAATAAAGAGAAGTCCAATGGCTTAGATTCGACAAATATGTGTCACTTACTTAATAAGAGTGCTACCTTAAATTTTAGTATATGGCATGTTCATAATACACCCTATCTGATGAATGGACTAGATCTCTAATACGTGTGGTACCCATGGAGATTTGATGTGTTCTAACCTCCTTCTATTTAAAGCCATCACCTATCACGAATATCATTTCTAAATTGCCTAAGGAATTAACACTTTATGATTATTAATTTTTTGAAAGTAATTAATATGAGAACCTAACCAAGATTCATATCATTTGAGAACCTAACCAAGAAGAGCCTGTGACCTGATGGCTAAGTGGTAGGTTCACAATTGGAAGAAAAAAAATCTTTACATGGGTTTGAGATTGTCCAATTAAAATGAATGGATCAAATCAATCAAGGGGTGTGCCAAATTTTAATTTTTTATGGCCAACAAACTTTTGAAAAAAAAAAAAAAATCCTTTCAAGATGGGAGCCCGTCGTATGATAGGCAGATATGATAGAGTGACATTTTTATCATCTAAAAAAGAGTGATTTCAGGCTAAAAAAAACTTACGGCTGAAAATCCTTACAAGAAAAGGCGTCTTAATTAGATGAGAAATGCTCTAATGTTCGGGGAGCACTATAAAGATATAGTACTGCTAGTTACTTTGAGATACTTAGATAACCCAATACATTGATCCAGACCATTCATCATATCCAACACATATCTCCTGGCCTGTCATGCAAAAATCACATCAGTCTAAAAAATATTAACCATATGATGGATGGACTTTAATATTGACAGTCAAGATTATTCATACAAAATAAGTCCAATCAACACTTTGATCTATATATTTTGCTAGGGCCCACTATTGATTGCTCGTGATTTTAAAGAATGACTTTTGTTAGGAAATAATTAACCATCCCATCCATGCCTTTGAAAAGAGGTGGCTAGAGAAAATTACACCTACAACATGACAATAGCCATATGATTTTACCCTCTAAAACTGGATTCAACCTATTTTTCCGTTAGACCATGTATATGATAGGCAGGAATTAATCAAACAATTAGGATATAGGTATGAATTTCGAGATCAGCTACATTCATAGCTTGCCACACAATTTAGGTGTAGTTTGATGAGGTAACTATCACATGTGAGTTTGGGTTGCAATACTAGAGTTGGCGCTGGTCCCTTATGCCCGGGTGTTAATTAGGGTTAAAAGGTCATGGCCCCTACCTACAAGAAACCAAGGTTGGCCTTCTTAGTGAAAAATCTAAATAATTAAAGATCTAAAATAATTCAATTTAAGATTATTATTATTATTATTATTATTATTATTATTATTATTATTATTATTATTATTATTGAGGTATGTATCCACTATTAAGATGCATTTTCTAAAAATAATGTTGGTTCACTGATCCATGTCAAACTAGTAGGAGAAAAATTAAAAATAAAGAGAAGTCCAATGGCGTAGATTCAACAAATATGTGTCTGCTTAATAAGAGTGCTACCTTAAATTTTGGTATATGGCATTTTCATAATACACCCTATTTGATGAATGGACTGGATCTCTAATATGTGTGGTACCCAAAGAGATTTGATGTGTTTTAACCTCCTTCCATTTAAAGCCATCACCCATCACGAATATCATCTCCTAATTGCCTAAGGAAGTAGCACTTTATGATTATTAATTTTTTAGAAGTAATTAATATGGGAACCTAACCAAGATTCATATATATAATATGAGAACCTAACTAAGACAAACCTGTGAGCCGATGGAGTTTTAACATGAGGTCATGAGCTCCATTAAAGACTTGCAGGTCAGCATCAGTTATATTATTTTTCACTTAAATGTTAATTTTTTCTCTACAAATCAATATCAATGCATGAGAATTATGCATAGATATAGGTTTTCATTACACTTCATCCTATGAATTTAAAATAAAAAAAAAAATCTATGAATTTTTCATCACCTTTTCTCCTGTTTACGTTTGGGATGTCAATGTTTATCCATGAATTCAAACTTTGATTTTAATAAAAATCAAGAGTAAGTGGAATCACCCAAGGATTAAATTTCTTTTAAAAATCTAAAAAAAATATAGATTTTTTGGGTTTTTAGAAAATGTCCTACTTTTCTATTGATTTTCATTTATTTATAAATGTTTCTCTATTATCAAGGATATCATCGTTGATATAGGAGATATTATCGATTGAATTGTTGTTAATATCGATAATATCGCTGATAAGGGATTATGATCAAATTATCATTGATATTGATGATATCACCATAACATTGGCGATATTTAAAAAATAAAAATAAAAAATAAACTTCCAACCATTTCAATATCATTGATCAGGTCGACAGTGTTATCAATAAAATTGTCAGTATTTGGAACATTGGAACACTATTAATTACACACGCGCGCGCGCGCACGCTCCCCCATACCCACATACATCACAATGTGTACTCGAACTCACAATCTTATGAGTCTACCACTAAGCTATAATTTGTTTTAGGGCTTTGTTTGGATGCATGGAAATCATGGGAAAAAAAATAGTCACTTTTCGTTACCTGTTAAGTCTTTCTTTGCGAAAAAATTGTGAAAACACCATTTCTTATTTTCTAACTTTTCGTTACCTGTTAAGTCACTTTTCGTTACCTGTTAAATTTATTTTTTCACCTCAACTCCTAAAAAATATATTTTCCCATGGTGGAGGGAGAATGAATTTCCCAAGGGTTAAAGCCGAATGCGCCCATATCCATGTTCAATTGCCTCACATTTGCCATATGTGTCAAATGAGACATTGTACATCTTCGGTCATACCCCACATGTGCCACTATGCCATGTGTCACCATCTATCTTATCTTGCGCCCCACATGTGTAAAGAGCCTCCACTGTGCTAATGTGTCACGTGTCATCATCCATCTTTTCTTGCGCCCCACAATTGCTATTGTGCCACGTGTACCACACCATTCATATCATATTTATGTCCCATATATGCAAAGCACCCCACATTCACCAATGTGCCATACGTGCCATTGTCCATCATCAATCGTCCAAATATGGCATGTGCCGATGGTGCCAATGTGCACAAGTGTTGTCATCTAGCTTTGTTGCCCACATGTCAAATGTGTCAATGTATGTCTTATGTCACATGTACAATTGTACAACTTAAAGTAGCTCGCATGTACCATAAGTATTGCAATTTAGCTTAAAGTGCCTACATATGTTGTGTATGCCACATGTGCCACTATTTATCTTTAAGCATCCTACATGTGCTACATGAGCTAATCTATCACATGCTAATCACTACTTATTATTATTATTTTTAATGAATTTTTTTATTTTTTCAAATAAAAAACTTGAAAATAGATTCTAAATTTCTATGAAAATCTTATTAAAAAATAAACAAGAAAAATAGTATTTCATTTTCCACAGTTTATTGGAAATAAAGTTTCCTAAGAAACATTATTTCCTTTCTCATGCTTTTCATGAATCCAAATAGACCCTAAGAGAACTAGATCATTTCTCCCTTAGTAGACATGTTTATCCCGTAATTAAGTACCTTTGGAATTATAATTTGCCCAAAATAATTTAATTATGCAATTAATTGTCCTTTCATGGTTGTACCAATTATTCTTAAAATGCCTTACTTGAGCAATCATACCTTTAATTACCAAGTTACTCTCCACCTTCAAATTATCAACCGATAGTGAACCAGTGCAGCCCATGGAAAGGCATCTATCAAACTATCTAACATAACAAGTGCATGGAGGGAAAAAAGGGATGAAAAACCTCTAAGATAATCCTTTAATATGCAAAGTCCAAAATCTAAAATAGTAAGAATATTATTCTTTTATAAAAGCAATTAAAATGGCTTATATAAGGCATGGACTAGTAACTTGTTAGAAATAGTACAGATTTTTAAATAGTAAACTTTTTATAATAAATAAATAAATAAATAATAAAAAGTAGTGAAAGATGTCTAAATGACTTAAACTCTCTCACCTGGCTCAAAAAGAATTTTAAGCTATCACAGGAGTCTCTAAACCCTAAAACCCTTTAAAAATAATAAATTTGTAACTTACTAAAACTAACAAATTTCAACTTCAAGCTCAAATTTGATCCCTAAAAAGATCATATTTTACAAAGCCATTCGATTTTTCAATATTGTCTAAGATATGTGATACATCCAAAACTTTCCCATAACATATATTATATGCATGATTCCAATAATTGGTCACAGAGTTATAATCATCAAAAGCTATAATATGCATTAAGCGCGGTTCATCTATCTCACCTCTATAGCTTGGTTTCCTTTCATCTTAGTTCTTTATTTTGTTGTCCACGGACTATCCGGCATCGCTATTCTAACCATCTAATTGCAAATGGATGACTAAGAAGAAAATCGATCCATGGTCTAAATCAAACGGATGGAATTGGACGGTTAGAACCACTTGTTTGGTATGACCAGCGTACCATGTGTCCGCCACGTGTCCGTATCTATAGGTATGAGTACGATTCACATAATCATTTTGGAATATTGCAACATTAAGGTCTTGGTTTCAAGGCTACAAGTGGGTACCTTTTTTTTTTTTTTTTTCCCAGCAGTGTACATCAAGAGAGAAGTTTTGCAGTGCCCTAACTTTTGGAATGACTTTAGTTTTGGATTGACTTGGATTTTGGGCTAAGGGCCAAACATGTGATGGCAGATATAATCTTACCATTTCTTGCCTTAGGGAGTGGACAAAATCTCAAATTTAGGTTGTTAAATGGCCTTCTTGAATGAGATCTTGTGTTTGAGCCTAGCTTACCCTTGAAATTTAGAAAAATAAAATAAAATAAGTGGGTGGATTTAAGGCCAGTACTGGGTGCTGCTCTATCGTGCACGTCGAGAGCTTAGTTTCACAATGTCCTAGTTTTTGAGATGACTTGAGTTTTGAATTGGCTTGGATTTTGGGCTAATAGCCCAACACAAGTCGACAGATAAAATCCAGACCATCCTCTTGTCTTGGAGAGTGGACAAAATTAAAAAGTAGGTTGTTAAGTGGATGTTGGAGTCACTTATAAATTATGCAAATATTCTTTCATTTGGCTATAAAATGATTAAATATTTTTTAAATAAAGCAAAGTTGTAGCCGTGTCAAAAATTAGTTGCATGGAAAACAGTAGACATGACATCATGCACTTAGGTTTGCTGCAATGTACTACTTTTTAGTAGGATCACACCGGAGTGGATTAGGTGCGGCCTGGCCTCACCCAAGATGGTGCGCCCCCTCACCATTTGCCCCACCTCGCTGTATATATTCTATATCTACTTCATCCATAAATTTTCTTATATCATTTGAGGGCATGAGCCTAAAAATGAAATTAAGGCATACGTACATACAGCTTTTCAATTAGAATATACTATAAAAAGGCATTCTTGACATTCATCTGACAAACAGGTCCAAATATCGTATGGACGATGCTATAGAAACCATGGTGATTGAATGCACTAGCATTAAAAACTTTCAAGGGCCCACTGTGATGTTTCCTTAACATTTATTTTCCATATAACATGTTGATGGCTCATTAATAGTCAATCATCACTATTTCTTGTGGTATATATGGTCCACCTGAGAAATTCATATACATCATTTTAAGCTCATGCCTTAAAATGATCCGGCAAAACAAATGGATGGCATGAATATAAAGTACATATGTACATCAAGGTGGGCCCCACAATAAGGGCGGCCCAGCCACACCTAATATGCTCCGAAATTATATGTTTGGCCTTTAATCATTCATGTTAGATCAATCCATCTATATGTAAACATGTTCTCATCTGGCCCTTGCTATGTCATGTAAGTCTCTATACCATGGCCTCACCATGAACCAGGATTCCATAAGAAAAAGGAGCCGACATTGGAATATTTGAACCCTTGGCTCATTTAATTGTTTTCCTTTGGATAAATTCCTTCTTTATATATTGTTTTTGGGCCATTGATTGTACTTGCATTCCATGGGGAGGCCCATCATATAAGTAGTTTGGATAATTGCAGTATTATCCCATATCTAACGGCTGCGGTCCACATAATCCAGAAGGAGATGACAAAAATGCTTCTGCCAATGCCAAAGAGAGATAAAAGAAACGATAATAACTAACAGGGTTTTTGAGAACCCTGCCCATCCATACACAGGCAAGTATGGCTCACGTGTGCAGATCCAGGCCCTACGTATCACACGTCTATACATATCCTGGCTTTAAAAATTCAAAAAAAAAAAAATGTTGTTTCTTTCCACAGGTGGGCCAGTGTACGAAACAAATGGACGACTAGGACAAAAACCATTTGAGGGGTACATTTGCTCGGTACATACAGTTGCCCACATGAATGAAATGGGTCGAATTTTCAGCAAAGATCTAATCAGTGTGGCCCACCATATGGAAAGCTGTGATCTCACAAACCTCTTACTCAGAGTAGTACTTCTCAATAGAACCAAGGGGACAAAAAGAAGGTATAAGGTCAAAGCCTAATAGATGAGCAAAAATACAATACACATAGAGGACTGAATTAGAAAGAGAAAAGGCGCGTTTGGTTGCGCCGATTTCATGATCATGAAATTTCATGATATTTGGTGCAACCAAACGCACTCCAAGTGATTTTTAGAAATAAAAATTCCTAAAGACTTTTAGGAAGTGGCCACCCAACAAGGCTCCCAAATCACCAACCCTTCATTTCCACCTTCCTTGCACCTGCTTGGCCTTTGAAAACTCTCAATTCCCATTTCGCCGCCGTCGTTGATTTCATTATCATTCATGTCCTCCTCACTTCTCTCCTCGCCGCTCTCTATTTCTGCCTCTTGTTCTACTTCCACTCCATCTGATTCGTCTACTTCCTTCTCTGAGGCTTCGGTTTCAAAGTGAAACCGAAGCCTCAGGTGACCGTCGCTCCTTTCGGCTTGAAAACAAGCACGAGGAGAAGGGACTGGAATCGCCTTAAGAACCAACCTACCGCCTTCCCGTTGGGGCCGCACACGGATGCAATCTTGACCAGCAATTGTTGTCAATGGGGGCGGGAACCGGTCGACCCGACTGTTCTTGTGCTGCCTCCTTCCTTCCCACCGGAGTGGAGACTTCCTCCCTGAGTCAGTATGAGGAGAGGAATTAAAACCATCATCAGACGCGATGTCACTTCCAGTTTCGCAGCCCAAATTCTCAGTACATAATTCCAGGCTTTTCTCGCTTAGCGTGGACGAAGACCGAGTAAAGAGAGGAGGCTTGTAGGTACTCTCTTTCTGGGTGTTGGTAAGAGAATAGATGGAACTCCATCCACCTAAGGATGCTTCGTATTCTGCTGCATTGCTTGGGAACTTTTCAAGCTCTTTAATATCGGGTTCTGGCATGCACAGAGACCCATTGACAAAATTGATGTCTTGGGAATCCGCTTTATGAGAAATCTGCAGTTTGGGTGAGGCCAACCGTAGAGTTAGGACACGTTTTTCGATGAGTCTAGGCTCAAGGCATGATTGGAGACCTTGGAAAATGGTGGAAGACATGATTTTACAAAAATTGAGATTTGAGAGAGAGAGAGAGAGAGAGAGAGAGAGAGAGAGAGAGAAGTGGAGTTGGGTTGTTTGTTGGGAAAGAAAATGTGGAAAAGAGATGTTAGATTACAAAAAGGATGTGGGGTTTTGGGGGAGGAGATTGAAATTTTGAAGAGAATTCATGTTTCTCTGGAAAGAAGAAATTGAAGAGGGGAGGGAGAGAGAGAAAGAACATGAAGAGAATGGTGAAGGAGAGATGTGAATTTGTAGTCGCCAAAAGTGACATAGACTGGAATGATGCCCACACAATAAAAGGAAGAAAAGGAAAAGAATATAAAGAAATGAAAGCATTGTAACTTCTTTCTATTCACACGTCAGGTGGGCCACACCATAAAAGATTGGACGGCTAGAAAAAGATTTCGTTTTAACCGTTAGTTTTTACTTTGTACATTGTTGCCAACTTGAGGAGTTAAATTGTTTGATTTTTTATCAGGTAAAAGACCCAACCATTATTGGACGCGGATTGCGTACTGAGTTCTAACTCAGTATGATGTAGCCTACTGAGTAAACTCTGTAGCGTCCACCGTGATTTATATTTATTATCCACTCCGTCCATACGTTGTATCATATTATTTTATGGCATGAAACCAAAATTTAAGTAGATCCAAATCTCAAGTAAACCACAAAACAGGAAACAGTGGGGATAATGCCTCCACTGTTGAAACCTACCCACAGTAAGGTTTTATTTTCATCCTGACTGTTATATAAGGTCAAACAGACATGGATTAAGGGAAAACACAAATATCAGCTTGACCCAAAACTTCTGCGGCCCTTAAGATGTTTTCAACGGCAGGCGTTCAATTCCCACTGTTTCCTGTGGTGTGGTCTACTTGAGCTTTGGATATCCCTCAAGTTCGACATCATGGCCTAAAATCAGCTGGAACAATGTTGGACAGAATGGATAAGACACATACATCACGGTGGGTCCCACACAGTTTACTCGGTATGCTGTGGCGTACTGAGTTAGTATGCAATCTGCGTGGACCATTATTTCTAGCCACATGGAAAGGTCGGGTCTCAGATCCAGATCCATGTACCATATTAGCATATGTAACTCATGAGAAGGGGCGCCGTCGCTGCGGGTGGGGCTATTGCGCGTACCCGCGACGATCTGGACCGTCCAAGTCGTGTACCATATTGTGGATGGATCATAGTCCGAAAATTACAACGATCTAGAGATCTTAGCTAACTGACTCGTGACCATTTGTTCCTCATCCCTTGGAGATGCGTATCTCAGCCATTTGTACAATTGGGGTACGTCACCATCTAATGGATGGGGCATTCCCCAAACGATCTCCCCGTACAACAATCTAACCTTCCAATCAGTGGCCCACAGATGGGTAAGAAATAAAATTATATTTAAAAAAAAAAAAAAAAAGGAATTAAGGGGCATGTTCCATCGATATGGGAACCATTAAATTATCGGTCCGGATCATCTAAACCGTAACAGCTCGAAGACATATATTCTATGAGCCTGACGATGACATATTCTACTTTTCATGTTAACCGTCCATCTCATGTCCACCATTTGAACAATTGGGATTGTCGGGTAAGCGTATTTTTGGTTTACTATGAGTCCCAGTGGGGCCCACAATGTGGATAGTCTGGATCAGCACGCATGTATGGAGGTCACGTTTACGGTGGTTGGGTTGCTACCATTTAGGTGACAAACACACACCTTAGTCAGCCCATGGGCCAGTAGTTTCCTTGCCATTCTCTTCGGCAATTTGTTTGATACTCTGGCTACTTGTAATCCTTGATACTCATGCACTTACAGATGATCACGTGCCCCGTTTTTTTTTCTCAAATTAAACCAATTAACTTGTAAAACCCATGTAACTGGTTTACAGTCCAAAAGCTATATTAATTGAACAATCTCAGCCTCTGATTCATATATATGGACACTTGTGTGGTTTCGATCTCTAGTGGGGGTGGCTAACAGTGAAGTGTGAACTGACAGTGGGGGTGTACCAACAAGCTAACAAAAAAAAAAAAAGACCTTCGGATTCTTTTCATTGCTAACCGTCCATTAAATGTCCACAAATCAGATAGTCAGATAATCAAATATATATATATATATATATATATATTGTTAGCAGTACATCTAAATAAGTAAACATAATTTGAACGGTTTAATTTGAATTATTTGTATGGAATGTACACACTTATTAAGTTATTCACAAGCTCCTGCGTATCATCCATCACACTCTGCCAGAGTATCGAAGTTTTTCTCTTTCAATTTTGCTACCTTTCCAAAAGAAAACCAACAAAAAGAACAGAGAACGTAGGATTCGATCAAATATTTCAAGAAAGCGATGGCCCACCACTGATCAAATATTTTAATGCATTACTTTCAAAATTAGCGGCAAGCCCTTGAAAGTTGAAATTGAATACATGCACACATTCCCCTCTTTTCTACTTAGGTCAAAACCTATGGATTAGCAATTCACTTTTATTATGACAAGTGGGGCCCACTTTTCCTTAATCCAGACCGTCCGTCCGTTGTTTTGCCAAAAATGGAGGGACCAAAATTTCTTCAAGAATGGAGATCGTAGCCGCAAGTTTGGAACTTTTCTTCAGCTGAATGTGGACCGTTGCTGTATTTTTCGTCCTAACCATTTGCACGCGACGGCGAATTGAAAGGTTGGGATTATCCTATTGAGGATATTTTTATGGGTTGGTCCATACATGATTTGACCGTGGTGTAAGAGTTACTTTACTCTGGAAGAGTGTGATGGTTGATAAGCAAGTGCTCAGAAATGTTACACATTTCGTACATTAACTCAAATTAAACTGCCCGAATTGTGGGACCCACTGTTGGTAGGTCATCATTATCCAAAATAACTATTGATTGAAGGATACTAACCTTTGGTTAAAAGCCATTTAATTGTTGAATTAATACCGTTGGATCATTTCATCTGGACCGTCCATTAACTTTCACCAATCAGCCAGTCTGAAGATTAAGTCAGTGTAATGTTAGGTTCATATATGCTGTGATCAGTGATTAGGATGGTCTGATTTAAGCTAACCATCTGCCAATTCTGCAAGATCTTAGTGCCTGCGTATCAACTATCACACTCTAACTGAGTATCGGAGTTTTTTCACATTTAATTATTAGAGAATTTTGGGACTGGGGACCCCACATTTTATCCAGCTGTTTTTACGAAACAATACGAACTTTGTTAGGGAACTTAGACCTGCTCGTACGGACAGCGAATTTGAGGACGAAAATACCCCTCCTTTCACGGAAACGGATTGGGTACTCCCCCGGCCACCAGCCAATGGCGGATGGTCGGTAGTCTGTGGGCTCCACCATGATGTATGCTTTTAATCCATGCCATCCATATATTTTTCCACATCATTTTATGATATGAGCCGAAAAATGAGATAGATCCAAATCTCAAGTGTACCACATTACAGGAAACAGTGTTGAATGAGCGTCAACCATTAGAAATCTTTAGGGGGCCCACTGTGATGTTTGTGAGAATCCTCCCCATCTAAGTTCATTCATAGGGTCATAAAGGCCCAGATGAAGAGTAAAAACAAATTTCATAATGACACACAACTTCTGTAACCCCTAAAAGGGTTTCAATGGTAGTTCCCCACTGCCTTTTACAGTATGGTTCATTTGATAGTTAGATCTATCTTATTTATCGTCTCAAGTCTTAATATGAGCTCGCCAAATAGATGGACAGTTTGAATATAACACAGACCTTATGATGGGACGCATAAAAGCAATACAGCAAAAAAAAAAAAAAAAGATTTTTTTTTTTTCTTTACAAGGGAGAACTTTATCCCTTGCATTTTTCTCTAATACATAATTATGTAAATATGTATATATAAGTATATAAGAATATTTTTCTATCTTTTAATTCATTTCTTTGCCTATTTATTTAACAAGCATATCTCCAAAACTAGAATGATTTACATAACATACCATATATGATTTTGGGGTAGGAGAAACTAATTTAGCCAACCAACCTAGTTATTTACCAAGATTCCATCGGGTCAATGGTGGAAAATCCATTTCATTCACTTCGTGGTCAATTTCAATCACTTCGCGGTCAAATTGAAAATTGAGTGGGACAAACTAGAAATTGAGCGAGAGAAACTGGAAATTGAGTGGGCTAAACTGAAAAACTGGAAATTGAGCGGGGCAAAGTGGAAATTGAGCGGGCCAAACTGGAAATTAAGCGGGAGAAACTGGAAATTGAGCGGGCCAAACTGGAAAACTGGAAATTGAGCAGGTCAAACTGGAAATTGAGAGGGCCAAACTGGAAATTGAGCGGGACAAACTGAAAATTGAGCGGGACAAACTGGAAATTAAGTGGGCCAAATTAGAAATTGAGTGAGACAAACTGAAAATATAGTGGGACAAAGTATAAAGTTCATTTCATCATCCACTAAAATTACAAAGTATGCGATACGTCCACCCATGCACTTCCGGCAAATATGCAGAAAATTTTCAAGTATGTGCATTTCAGTCTGAGTTTTTTCTTTAATCACGATAGCCTTGAGAGGGTTGATCCTAGGGATGGGTTGATAACCCAATATAGTTTTACTCGACCCTTTTGTAGTCAACCCATCCCTCGGATCAACCCTCCCAAGGCCATCGTGATTAGAGAAGGAACTTAGACTGAAATGCACAGACATGAAAATTTTTTGCACTTCAAGATTACTGTAAACCTCAACAATGTATATCCAACGCTTGCCTGGCCCGCTCAATTTCCAATTTTCTAGTTTGCCCCGCTCAATTTCCGGTTTGGCCCACTTAATTTCTAGTTTGTCCCGCTCAATTTCCAGTTTGTCCTGCCCAATTTCCAGTTTTTCAATTTGGCCCACTCAATTTTCAGTTTCTCCCGCTCAATTTCTAGTTTGGCCCACTCAATTTTCAGTTTAACCGCAAAGTGATTGAAATTGACCACGAAGTGAATGAAATGGATTTTCCACCATCGACCTGATGGAATCTTGGAAAATAACTAGGTTGGTTGGCTAAATTAGCTTCTCCTACCCCAAAATCATGTGGTATGTTAAGTAAATCATTCTAGTTTAGGAGATATGCTTGTTAAATAAATAGGCAAGAAATGAATTAAAAGATAGAAAAATATTTTTATATACTTATATATACATATTTACATAATTATGTATTAGAGAAAAATGCAAGGGATAAAAAGTTCTCTTAGTAAAGAATTTTTTTTTCTTTTTTTACTGTGTTGCTTTTATGGGTCCCATCATGAGGTCTGTGTTATATCCAAATTGTCCATCTATTTGGCGAGCTCGTATTAAGGCTTGAGACAAAAAATAAGATAGATATAACTATCAAGTGGACCACACTGTAAAAGGCAATGGGGAATTGAATGCCTACCATTAAAACCCTTTTAGGGGCTACAGAAGTTTTGGATCATTATGAAAATTGTTTTTCCTCTTCATTCAAGCCTTTGTGACCTTATGAATAGATTGGATGGAAAATAAATGTTATCATGGGCCCTACAAAATTTTTAACTTTGAAAATCATTTTTCCCACTGCTCTTTGTGGTGTGGTCTAGCTGATCTTTAGATACGATTTTTTTTTTTTTTGGATAATGCTCCGAAATGATCTCGAAATATGGATGAACATTGTGGATATAATAAATACATAGCTGTGGGGCTATGTAACTTTGATCTCTTTTGAGCTGTTCGTACTAGGGGTGCACATCGAATCGTTGAATCCGTGTAACCGGACCAGAACTGTGGGATCGGTCCGGTTTGGTCCGGTTCTACGATGCTAACGGTTCGGTTCCGGTTTCCAAAATTTCAAAACCGTTGATTACGGATCGGTTCCGGTTTAGGGCCCTGTAGAACCGAACCGAACCGTTAAACCGAACCATGCTACGAACCGTAGATCCGAACCATGGATTCGAGCATTCGTTTAAAAAAATAATAATAATAAACCCCGAAGTTCCCATTTTCCTATATCTTCGTTGCATCTCCTCTCCAAAAACCGAAACCCTAGATCTTACCTTCTTTAAATCTGCTCTCCAAAACCCCCAACCATGCTACGAACCGTAGAACCGAACCGAACCGTTAAACCGAACCATGCTACGAACCATAGATCCGAACCATGGATTCGAGCATCCGTTTAAAAATAAAAAAAATAAAAAACCCTGAATTTCCCATTTTCCTATATCTTCGTTGCATCTCCTCTCCAAAAACCGAAACCCTAGATCTTACCTTCTTTGAATCTACTCTCCAAAACCCCCAACCCTAGACCTCGCCTTCCTGTCTCTCCTCTAGGGTTTAAGTTCTTGAATCGCAGAAAGTTCAGATGTTATTGCAGATGGATTGGCAAGGGCAGAAGCTATCAAAGTTGTTGATGCAGATCATGCTCGTCACCTTTGCTGTAGTCCCATTGAAGTGGAACGGAATCCAAAGCCTTAGCCATTGGCTTCAAAGAAGAAACCATCTTCTAAGCATCATCAGAATTAGGTCTTGAAATGGAACTTGATTTATTGTGGTTTTCAATTTTATACAAAGCCGTAGTTGGAACTCTCGATCTTTAGTTGCTGTTTTAGTACTATATGATAGCAGAAAGAAACATCTTTGCAATATTATTCGCTTTAATAATTGGAAAACATATGAAACAGATAGGTTTTGATATCTAAAAAAAAAAAACCGTGGAACCGATTCGGATCCGAACTGTTTTTCACGGTCCGGTTCCGGTTCAGTTCTATAGTGCTAACGGTCCGGTTCCGATTCCAAAAACTGTGGAACCATTAGGAACGGTTCGGTTCCGATTTCACCGCAGAACCGAACCAAACCGACCCGTGTGTACCCTTAGTGCGTACAACTCTCGATTGGAAGAGCGCCAGCGCTCGTCTTGGAAAGGAAGGGAGGGGTATTTTCGTCCTCAAATCGCTGTCCGTACGAGCAGGTCTAAGTTCCGAAACTAAGTTCGTATTGCTTCGTAAAAACAGCTGGATAAAAGGTAGGGTCTACAGTCCCAAATTTCTCTGATTATTATTACTCGCAGGATGGGTAAAAGTCAATAGATTCCGCATGCATCGGGGACGCGGATTGCGTGGTGACCCCTACACCCCGTATCAGGACTCTGTGGGGCCACCGTGATGTATGTGTTTTGTCCACACCGTCCATCCGTTTTACCGGCTAATTTTAAGGTATGAACCCAAAATTTAAGGATATCCAAAGCTGAATGGGACCACACCACAGGAAACAGTGGGAATCGAACGCCTACTGTTGAAAAATTCCTGGGGCCACAGAAGTTTTTGGATTAAACTTATATTTCTGTTTTCCATTTATCCAGGTCAGTGTGACCTTATGAACAGGTTGTATGGAAAATAAACATCAGTGGGCCCTAGCATCAGTGGGCCCTAGTTAGGTTTCAAAGGTGGGTGGATGTCATTATCCCCCCTCATTCCTGTGGTGTGGCCCACTTGAGTCATGGATATATTTCAATTTTTGGCTCATGCCCTAAAATGAGCTGGAAAAACGGATGGATGGTGCGGATAAAACACATACATCATTACTCCACCTAACCAAGGAAAGAGTCAGAGCCTACCATCAATGGTCTGATTGGTCCACCTAGGCAATGGCATACTGTGGCCAACAGCTCTTTCTCATGTGAACCAATCAGATGGCTCTCATAGGCCAATAGCAGATAATGAAACTTTGGGCTAAAACTAGCCGTTGCCAAGTTTCAACTTAGGATGACGACTAGTGGGCCACGAATGGACGGTGGCCGATGGTAAATGAATTTCATCCATTGCCAGTTTCCAACCACTCAGTCAAGGGACTAATGAGTGATGTTCACTTTTTTTGACTGCGCAAAAACCGGGGATCGATGGATCGGATACCGTCCAATTTCCAATGAAATAAAAGGTACAAAGTGGGTTGTGGTCCACCGTTCATTAAATATTGTCATTGATCAACTGATGTGCATCCACTGGTTGAAAATGAAGCCCATCTAGATGATGAAAGAGTGCAGAAGAAAATGCAAGATTGAAGAAAATGTGGGCCGCGCGAAACGAGTTTGGACGTCATCGAATACGTACGTGCATGCGCCCAAAGGCTTTCTGGAGGAGAAAAACTTTGGTACTCAGGCGGTTGGTGTATGATACGCAGGCACTTAGAAATACAAGTCCACGATTTATTATAGTCGAAGTTGAGTTTATGCACTCCACATGTACAATTTTTTAGTGCTGTGTGTATCAACTGTCTTACAATGCATCAGTTATGTTTATTTGCTCTTTTTCTTTTCCCTATTTGGTGTAATTAGGAGCCCTTTTGTAAAGTATTTTTGGTATCTACGATGCATTTAAACACATTTATAGGATTTGATTATTTGGGCGCAAAATGGATGGCTTGGATAAATCCATATCAACCCATTGGTAGGATTTGATTGTTTGGATGCAAAATTGACGACTTGGATATAACCAATGTTAGAAAGTATTTCATAAAATAATATTGGAAACTAAAAGACAAAAAATAATCATTTATGTTGTTGATGTAAAAATCTGATGCATCCTCACCGAGCTATTGATCTTCCGAAAACTAATATAGGAAGAAGGCAAAGGAGACCCTAACTAGAGCAAGTGTAACACCCCGTACTTTCAGTACTCGGGTGCTACTATAGAGATGTAAATCAACTTGTACGTGTGTGAGAACACACGTGACTCACCTTATACATCGTCATCCAATGACCCTAAATTCATCCATCTCGACCATCTAGTATAATCCCCATTCATATGTTAAGTCATACAACCGTTGAATTATCAAAGACAAACAATCCTCTTATCAAGAAAAGAGCGTTGAACTTTAGGAACCTACCATCCTGATGGCGATTTAAGTCTAAACCCTGCCTTATTAGAAAGATCGAAGTATACATTATCAATCTTGGTCTTAGATTACCAGATCCACCATTGGTTGGATCCATAACGTCCAACTTAAAAGCTCGTCACCTGATTATTACACTTAGACCATCGGGCCACAAACCATACTACGAATATTCATTTAAACAAATCATAGGACCCTTAGGAACCTTGGATGTTAGATCTAAAGATGGTCCAACCATTGGATTAGTGTGAATCATTAGTTGTCTGTGAGATCACGATCATGGCCCACCTGGACCTTGAATTTGCCCCATCTTTGGTCGAGGGCTATGATAGGGCCCACCTAGTGGAATGGGCGAGTGGATTTATCACAAACATCATGGTGGACCCCACTTGATGGGACGCATGTACACGGCTGGTGCACACTTGCTGTGCACCAGACACCCAAGGCCAGTTAGCACGAGCTGACCCGTGTTTCACCAAAAAAAGGAAGTTTTCCCTCTCTCTTCGTGTTAGGCAGCGGACGGACAACACCCATCAATTCCTGATCGGTGGGCCACCACTTGCGGTCACATGTGTGATCTGGACCGTCCACCTGATGTGTAGCGTGGCCCTAACTAAAACCATGTCCTCCCTCTGCACCCCTGCAAGCAAATGTGCGCACAACCCTTGCCGCAAACAGGCCCTACAAACACAAAAATTTCAAAAAATGGAAGCTGTTTTTTCTTCCAACTCAGCGATCCGCGTGAAACCTCTCCCCTTTCCAATCCCAACCGTTCATTCTAGAGCAATCCTAGCCCCACGAAGCTAGGGTTTCTTGCAAAGAAAAAGAGGGACAGCACCAACTCCCGGTTTTCCCAAACATGATTGTTTCTTTCCAAGCTTAAACCCACTACCCAAATCTCTCTAAAGCTTCAATGAAGCTTATCTGCAAGCCTTTTAGGGTCCCTATGAACTGTTTGAAAGAGAGATTTGAGGAAGAAGCGTCGCTTTTGAAGACGCCATTATTGTCACGCCCCAAGCCCGGAAATCGGATTCATAGGAATCCCTATCACCGAATCTGGTGCCGACAGCCTCCGTAGTACCCCATTATTGACTCCCAGCACCCATATATCAGGTTCCAATCGTAGGATCCTACAAGGAGGATTTTCAACATCAATTTATCTTATAAGAAGCATAACCACAAGTTTACCGAAATCATAAAAGTAACATCATCATCACATATCCACTAATATAAACATTTGAATTCAATGTTGAAAGAGAAATACATATGTCAAAATCAAAGCTACAGAAGTCAGCTACATGCTCCAAGCTCCACGTTGCTGCAACCTAACATCACTTGCACGCATCTGTCGTGCATAAGCTTATAGAAAGCTTAGAAGGTGGTATAAGTGTATGCACAAGGTAAGTGCGAAGTATTCAACACAACGCCATAATCATATAATATAGGAAATACTGGTAAGATCACGAATCATACGATATCAAAGTAAAGCGGAATTACTGACAAGTCCATGAGTCAAACAATCTCAGAGTACGCAATACAAATCAGCTATGTAAATGAGGAGTCATAAAGAACCAAATATCAGATGCCAAGGATGCAATGCAATATACAATTCCTGATAAGTTTACGAATACCGTCAGCCTTATCTAGACTATATAAATGCAGAAACACAGTAACTTAAAATGTCATATGCCGCGGGTGTAATACAATATGTGGTGCGAATGGAATGACCATGCTGAAGTGTGAAGTCGGGATGATACTACGTAGTATCGCAGGCTATGGGGTCCATCACAAGGGACTTCTATCTAAACCAGCCCCATACTTAAATTTGGATAGTAAGATCAATGTGATAAACTCCTAATCTTAGGTTAGTCGCGCGCCCCAACTGAAATCCTGTCCATTGTGAAGGTACATGTAACAATAGTTGTGCACCACCAGCCCGAGTGGATAGTGAATGAATGAATGAATGAGCATGCAATCCCTGCTCAATAAGTCCACATATCAGTACAATTCATCTTTGGGATCATCACCGGGGGTCTAGTACACTCTACATGCAAATCGCCGCCCACCGACGCTTGACCATGCAAGTGGAAGAGACCTCACTATCCGCCTGACCAGTAGTTAGTCAATATCTACTCGGCATGTCGATAGCGGACCTATTCACGAGCTGGTCAAACTCAGCCTAGCTATGCCCCTTACGCTCGGGCGGGTAAGGCCACACCCCCTCCCAACCGACCACGACACAGTGGTATTTGGCACTCGGGCGCTCATGTATCCACTCGGTCTCGACGTTGGGGCGTCTCCTGGCCTCGAAGGTTTAGGGACTTTTACCCACGGACATTCAAAGTGCCCAGATGCTCGAATCAAACATTTTCGGTGTCCCATCTGATCATCCACGACATGCCTTTGGAGGTCACAACCCTGATGTCACTAGGGCGTACAATAATCACAATCACACAATGCAAGATACATGAGTCATGTAGTCCAATCATACATCAATCTTATGCATACCGTGCGCTCATGTGGGATAACTCCACCTATCAGGGAGTCCATAAACCATCTGTATTATGGCATATGCAAGGGTCAATCACATCTCACACTAAACATGCAGATGATGCGTATGAGCATGTTTCATGATGCTATGCTATCACATACTCATAATCGGTATCAATAACCGGCATCAACAATCGGCCTCGACAATGTGGACATTTAACCAACATTGCCCCCAAGGAATGACCCACATAGAGCTAAACATATAATGGGCCCACGGCCTCACACAAAGGCCTAATATACAACACAATGGGCCTTACTCAAGGGCCACATATACACAACAGGTGGGCCCTGCTCATGAGCCTCAAATACATGACATGTGGGCCCTACACATGGGTCTCGAATACATCAAATGGGTCATGCATCATGGGCCTAATACATATCACAATGAGCCTTACCCATAGGCCATGAATACATCACAATGGGCCTTGCCCATATTCCATGAATACATCACAATGGGCCTTGCCCATGGGCCATGAATACATCACAATGGGCCTTAACTACGGGTCGCATATATATCATATAGGTCTCGACAATCAGCCTTAGCAATTGAAATCGACCTCGACAATTGAAATCGACACTCAAAATCAGCCTCAACAATCGGAATCGGCCTATACAATCGGCCTCGACAAATCAGAAATCGGTATCAACAATCGAAATCGGCCACGACAGTCGGAATCAGCCTCAACAATCTGTAATGACCCTAGAAATTTTGTGTTAATCTTTCCCTAAGTAGTTTTTGGGGTAATTAGCGCTATACTCGATTGCTTGTGAAATTCGCATCAATCACTTTAAATTGTATCTGCATGGCTCAAAACTTGTAGATTAGTTAGCGCTACGTTGCTTTGAAATCTGAGATCCATCGCTAAACCCAGTTGTTCTGTGGAATTTTTGGAAGTTCTGGATCAGACCTGGACCGCGCGTCGAAAGTCCGATAGCGATGATCTTAGGCTGTTGCGGTCACCATGTTGGGCTTGAACATCACCTCAAAAATCAAGTCCATGTGATGTTCTGGGTCGATTTAATTGAGTTTGGAGTGAAGATGTGGGAACGGTTGGAAATTTATTAAGCTTTTATGAAATCTGAGTCGTGTGGCTTGCACGATGATTTTAAGCTATCTGACCGTTGGATTCTGACCCAATTTCACCCTCTGATCAGGGAAGGTGGCCCAAGCATGTCCTTGTGCTTGTGGACCTGATCGAGATTCCGTGACCATTGAATTGAGTGTGGTCCGCCACGGTTGATCTGAAGAGCCAGTCGGTACGAAAACTCAGCTTGACCTAGATCCATGGTTGAGGAGCTTAAGTCCGACCTTTCGTGGTATTTGGCCCACCAGAAGTGCTTCGTTGAATCAAGAGAGGCTTGCTTTGGTTATAACCTAAGTATACCTTGTCCCGGGGGTTATTTTCATCATTATGAGGCCTATTTATAGTCATCAAACCCTAGCTCTCTTTTCCATACGAATTTTCTATAACCCTAGCTTGGAGAGAGAGTGGAAAAGAGAGAGATAGTGAGAGAAAAGTTGGTGAATCATCTTGGATTCTTTCCTGTTCTTCTACATCCTTGAACCTTCACTTTGAATCATTATTCTGACGATTTTGAGTTCATCTTGGGGTAAGTTAACCTAACCCTAATCTGTGTTAGAGCTTAGATTAGTCTTGGCGTTGTTGTATCTTATTTCTATTATTGCTTTAGGGTATTCTATCGCCGTTGACGAAGACAACTCGTCTAAATCAGTTCGGTGTTTCTTTTCTGGCTTAAGGTGCGGACTTTAAGTGTATAGGTTATGGTTTTCAAGGCTTTCAATGCTAGTTAATGATTTATTCTTGTTATGGATGAGATTTCACATGCCAAATGTTATGTTTATGTTGCGTTCCTGATATGCATGTGTTATATTGAGATTTGTGTATTCTATGTGTATGTATAAAGTACCGTATACGTATAAAATATGCACTTGTGTTTGCCATGATTATTTGTCATGTATGTATGCTAGATGTATGTGCGACAACTCCTTGGTAAAAGGAATTGTCCAAATACTTGTATTTCAACATATGTCATATATGTTGTATCATGTATTCTAAGTGTTTATAGAAATGCCTGAATGATCTAAGGTGTGATATTTGAACTTAGTATGGGCATTGAGAAGCGATTCTCAACTCTCCCACTAGTGTGCATGATTTCCTTCTTGCTAGTTACATTCCTTGTTATTTAATTTCAAGCATTACTTATGCTTACATTTATGTTAAGTTGATATTCTTCAAATGCTTGAGTACCACATGATTTAAGTTGTTGCTCCATTATTGTTCTACATTTAATATGAATATCTGTTGTAGTGTAATGTGTATGGGACTATGCATTAGTCCAGGAAATCGGTAATCTGTCTTAAGCTTGTGACTGAGGTTGTTTTCACCACGTAGGACGTATTAGACGAACCCGAGTCGTATTAGAGTTGTCGGCAGTGGTTTGGCCACGCGGAGTGTTTGCGCACTCTATGTCGTTCAACCCAATGTGCGCTCGTGCTAGTCGAGTTCGTCAAGTAACCCGATTATCCGATGTATGTTCACCATGTATGGATGCTACTGCTTGAATCTAGGGTACCGAACTTACTAGTGAAATCCTATTAACCATGGTACCTTGATCTGCCAAGACTCATGAGCCGGACATGGTGGTATGGGACACCGTGGTAGAGTTGTCGGCCTACGCTAGGGTGACGAGCCTCCCCATAGTGACCAGTGAGCAACCAAACTCGTGAGCCGATTATGGTGGTATGGGACACTATATTCGTGCTGTCGGCCTACATTGATTGGTGACGAGCCCTTTGTAGTGACCTCGAGCATACCTGGATACCGCATTGAGGTGACGAGTCTTGAAGTAGTAACGAAGGTATGAAAGGCGTGCATTGATTGGTGACGATCCCTTTGCTACGACCTACAACAATATGATCGTATGAGATGTCTGGGATTGACGACCCTAGAATAGATCACTGTTTGGATGGTGATATGAGGAAGGTATCTTAGCTTCCCAATCCTGCTGTATGAAAATGACTAATAACAACTTGGTAATCATATTCATGCACCGCATTTGCATGTGCTTTGTAGATGTGGCTCACTTTGAGGCGATGTCATGCGTAACGTAAGATGAAGACGCTGAGGGTGTACGCGTGAGGGCACGCATCATTTTACATACATCCTTGCATTAACAAGAGTACTTAGGATTTATTTAATTTTCTGCTTTATCATTACTACTTGATTGAACTGATAACATGTTAACCAGTGCCTTATTGTTCCACTGAGTTGATCACTCACTCCCACGTTCTGGGGCGGTGTTAAACACCCACCAGACTCTATCTTAGGTTCTGATGTTGCAGATGTGGATGCGACTTCTGAGGTAGAGTAGGAGATGGATGATGATGAGGCTGCTTTCTCTTATATGTAGTTTTCAGACGGGTTCTAGCGAGCCTTGTTCTGATGCGCGGGACTCTGGGATTATTTTTGAGATTTAAATGATGTAACTTGATACTTGTAATTTTGATAAGTAACACTTTCAATACGACCTAGTTGGTGAATGTATTTCAGGGATTTACACTTGTACACAGATTTCTATAAGTCTTCCGCTTGCTTTATTCACTTATCCCTGAATTATATTTAAGTTTTGGCTTAATCTATTCCATGTTTTATGCACTAATACAGACAACATACATCCACCATTAAATATGTTGCATAAGTGATGTTTTGGAACTCGGGAGCTGAGTTATGCTCGACCCCCCGAATTTCAGGGCGTTACACAATCAGAATTGGTATCGACAATTAGAATCGACTTCGATAATCAGCCTCGACAATTGGAATCGAAATCGGTAATCGATCTCGATGCAAAGTGGGGTCCATAGATGGACGACCGATGATGGGACAAGTAATATCAATGGGGCCCAATAATTTAGGTTAACCCACTAAAGAATGATGAGAATGAGCCTAATCAGGCTTAAGGGAAGGTTATAATGTGGACATTTAACCAACATTGCTCCCAAGGAGTGGCCCACATAGGGCCAAATGTACAGTGGGCCCACGGTCTCACACAAGGGCCTAATGTACATCATCATGGACCTCACTCAAGGGTCAAGTATACATCGCATGAGCCTCGCTCATGGACCATAAATACATCATATTGGGCCTCATATACAATTGGTGGGCCCCACATACATCAGTAGGCCTCACACATACTTAGTGGGCCTAATACATCAAATCGGGCCGCATCATGTCGGCCTTAAATACATCAAATGGGCTTTGCACATCACAATGTGCCTCATGTTGGGCCTACACATACATCAAACGGGCCCCATATATAAACAAGTGGGCCTCATTATATCAGCAAATGGGCCTCATACAAGGGCTACATACACAACAGGTGGGCCCTGCACATGAGCCTCATATGCATTAAATGGGCTACGCATCTGGGCCTCGAATACATCAAAAGGGCCACACGTCATGAGCCTAATACATATCACAATGGGCCTTGCTCATCGGCCTTAGATTCAAGTAGGTGGGCCCCATCATATGGGCATCAAATATACATCATGATGGGCCTCATGGATGGGCCGCCCCAAAATCATTTCAATAGTTGTAGGTATAACATGTGTATCACTATACACATCATTTCATGGGGTACACGGCCCACTAATGATGATCAGCACTATCTAAACATTGTCAAGGTAAATCCGCACCATCCAAACATTGTCTATGTAACTCAACACCATTCGAACATTGTCCAGCACCGTCCAACACTGTCTGGTCGGTGTGGAGGAAACAAATACACCACATGGGTCCTATGGTGGTGGACGGTTAGGATATAACACATACTTTGCGATCAGACCTACTGTCCCAGCCCATGGACGGTGGGGATATACAACATATATCGAGGTGGGTCCCACATTCCTGGTTGACGTCAACACAGCAGCTAAATAGCTGTTGCAAATGTACACTAGCTAATCCGTTCCCACATCAATGTAGGCCCCACGTGTAGGGTGGGTCCCACCGTCCAAGGTCTGGACAGTGTGGATGCACCACATGTGTAACGCCCTACACAGAAAGGATGGTGTGGATAAAAAAATTCATACGTCTGGTGGGTCCCATGGACGGTTTAGATATAATGCATACCTCATGATCAGCCCACCATCCAGAGGTCTGGACTGTGTGGATTTGAGACACATACATCATGTTGGAGCCTGCTGCGCCGTCTAGACATTCTCGACGATGGTGATGGAGAGCACATGCATTGAAGTGGGTCCCACCGTGTGGACAGATGGACGGTGTTGATAAGACCCATACATATATGGTGGGTCCACAGAACTTGGTGACGTCCTCTCATGCAGGTGGGTCCCATGTGGGGCCTACCAAATATATATAGTGTGTGTATATATATATTATATGTGTTATTTATTTATTTATATATATATTTTTAACTACTCAACATCCAGACCTTTCATGGTCTGGATGTTATTTCATACATAAATGGGGACCCCACCGTCCAGATGAATGGACAGTGGATAATACACCTGCATATATCATCAGGGCCCACTGTCCATTGGACAATGCAGCCACACCAAGGTGGGTCCCATGGCTCCGTCCAGATGGATGGACGGCTTGGATATACGATGCATCATGAAAGGGACCCACATGAGTGGACGATTTGGATTTCACACATACAACACAGTGTGGCCCACCGTCCAGGTCGTTGGACGGTGTGGAATGACATATACGTCAGGGCATGGCCCATGGAACTTACCAACAACAGTAGGTTTTGCTGCCCATCTAGCAGATGGACGGCCCAGCTGCAACACGTGCACGAGGTGGGTCCACATGCATGGGGCCCACCGACAGTTTTAGATCAAGCAGATATTTGTGTTTTCTCATTGTCTAGACCCGCTGGATGGCCTGGATAAAACAGATGGATGGCATTGATAAAATACATACAATATGGTGGGTTCACGTGGTGGCCCACCCGAGCCGAGATCAAGTTGATATTTGTGATTTCCCTTCATCCAGATCAGGCACCGGGGCTGGCCAAATGGTTGGACGGTCTGAATCATGCATACGCAAGATAGGTGGGCCACACCGACAAGGAAGGAAAGAGAGAGAGAGAGAGAGAGAGAGAGAGAGAAAGAGAGAAATGGAGATTGGAGTAGCGGAGGGACCCCGCCACTATGGGTCCCTCTTGATACAACACATACATCAAGATGGGTCCCACATATGTGGGCCCTCAAATAACAAATAAAATCACCCACCTATTGGCCTCGTTCTTTAGCTCCTTGAACTCCTAAGCTCCCTGGCTTCGATCTTAATGGAGGATGATGAAGATTAGACAGCTAAGATGGGAGAATGCGGTAGGGAAGTGGGCCACACTTGGGTTAGGCTTGGGAAGCTTGGATGTAGGATGCTCCCCTGGTGCTTGGGATGGAGTGAGAAAATGAGAGAGAGGATGGGTTGTTGTAAGGGAGATGAGATGGAGGGTATGGTTTCTTTTAACTTTTGGTAAGAAAGGAATGGGTTAAGAATGGGTTGCTTTGACTTTGGGTGAGAGTGGGATGGGTGTAATGGGATATGTACTTAACTTGTACATTGATGTGATTGATGGGACATGTCGTAAAGATTCTCTCAAAATTCACAATGCGCGGTGTTTTCCTCGAACTAAATGCGGGCCCACATCTCTTGGCCTAGGTATCGTCTCGACGCGCGAGAGGCGGTTTCGGAACCGCAGCAACAACGCGGTCGTACTGATACAAGTCTCGGGTTGAGCCGACCCTGATATGCAAGACTCGGCTTAAGATCCCATGCAATCCCTGATAATAGATTGCAGGTCACCGGAATTGGACCAGGAGAACCGTGGAGGTCTACGAAACGATACTGGCTAGGATACGGGTCTTATAGCTCTCCCCTCCTAATAAAAAAATTTTGTCCTTGAAATTTACAGAACAAACAATGGAAGAGGGAGCATTATCATATATATATGTCAAGGCACAATCAATTTACAAAAGGACGAGAGTAACTCTCTTTAATCTGAACCTCACACCCCCACGATGCCTCACTAATACTATGGTGACCCCTATTGAACCTCAGACCTGGATCAGAAATAGTCGAAACTAAGATACCTTGCAGCCTTAGTGCCTGGTCATGCAAATCATCGGTGACTCCTTCCGACTAAGGGTCCTGCTGAGTCAATCACATCTCACACTAAACATGCAGATGATGCGTATTGGCATGTATTATGATATTATGCTGTCACATACTCATAATTGGTATCAATAACTGGCACCAACAATCGGCCTCGACAATGTAGACATTTAACCAACACTGCCCCCAAGGAATGGCCCACAAAGAGTCAAATATATAATTGTCCCATGGCCTCACACAAAGGCCTAATATACAACATAATGAGCCTTACTCAAGGGCCACATATACATAACAGGTGGGCCCTGCTCATGGGCCTCAAATACATGACATGTGGGCTCTACACATAGGTCTCAAACACATCAAATGGGCCATGCATCATGGGCCTAATATATATCGCAATGGGCCTTGCCCATAGGCCACGAATACATCATAATGGGCCTTGCCCATGGACCATAAATACATTACAATGGGCCTTACCCATGGACCTCAACTACAGGTTGCATATACATCATATAGGTCTCGACAATCAGCCTTGGCAATTGAAATTGGCCTTGGCAATTGAAATTGGCCTCGACAATTGAAATCGACACTCAGAATCGGCCTCAACAATCGGAATCGGCCTATATAATCAGCCTTGACAAATCAGAAATCGGTATCAATAATCGTAATCGGCCTCGACAGTCAGAATTGGCCTCAACAATCAGAATTGGTATCGACAATCAGAATCGGCCTCGACAATTCGAATCAGAATCGGTAATCAATCTCGATGTAAGGTGGGATCCACAGATGGACGACCGATGATGGGACAAGCAATATCAATGGGGCCCAATAATTTGGGTTAACCCATTAGAGAATGATGAGAATGGGCCTAAGCAAGCTTAAGGGAAGGTCATACTGTGGACATTTAACCATCATTGTCCATAAATGTGGACATTTAACCAACATTGCTCCCAAGGAGTGGCCCACATAGGGCCAAACGTACAGTGGGCCCACATATTGGGCCTCATATACATCGCATGGGCCTCGCTCATGGACCATAAATATATCATATTGGGCCTCATATACAACAAGTGGGCCTCACATATACATAGTGGGCCTAATACATCAAATCGGGCCGCATCATGTGGGCCTTAAATACATCAAATGGGTTTTGCACATTACAATGTGCCTCATGTTGGGCCTACACATACATCAAACGGGCCTCATATATAAATAAGTGGGCCTCATTATATCAGCAAATGGGCCTCATACAAGGGCTACATACACAAGAGGTGGGCCCTGCACATGAGCCTCATATACATCAAATGGGCTACGCATCTGGGCCTCGAATACATCAAAAGTGCCAAGCGTCATGAGCCTAATACATATCACAATGGGCCTTGCCCATATGCTACGAATACATCTATTGAGGGTCAAATATTACATATTAGACCCCAGTTACTACCTAGATTTATGAACATGATACTGTTTAACGGTCTATTCTAATCGTGTTTGTGGTGCAAGGTGAAGTTGCGAGCTTAGACCGAAACAGGGTGCTAAAAGTTGATATTTAACACTTAGAATTCACCAAGGTAAGGGACGTACCCCAGGGTACCAAGATTGACGGATTTACACGCCAGAGATCCGAGAAAATCGAGAAACTGAAGCTCAAGTGGCCCGAAATTGGTCCAGAATGCAAGGTCACAGGGTTCCTACTATCTGCTCGGCTCGAAACTTCATATATGGCCTGAGGACCATAAATTAACTGTACATGTCAAAATTTTATCTATTGGATCCCTCTGGAAGTGGCCCAAAGGACAGATTAGCCCATAAATCAGTGAATTGGGGACCACCTGATATCTGGATATACTTCAATTTTAGTTTAAACCCCTTAAATTATATGGCAAACAAGTTGGCCAAAGTGGATCATTCATAACCATCACTATGGACCCCACCTATGTTGTGTGTGCACCATGCACATGTGCACCAGATGTGCATGGCACGTCCAAGACGGTCAAACCGCCTTGGACCCATATTCCATTCAAAAACGGTAACTACCGTTTTCTCTGGGTGAAATAGGGGCGTCGTTTGATCACTAGTGGCCTCCATCACGGCCCCTGAAAACGATCCGAGCCGTCCATCATGTAGAGAGGCTCGAGCTGGTCAAAACTATGCTGACCATTGTCAGCCATGCACGTGCATGTGCCGGTCACAACAATCACAAGCATGCTGTCTTGCTTTATTCACAGCCGTTGGAGCGAGATTACTTCCATGGGCCGCATCACAGGACATTCAAAACAGACCATTCCCGACTAAAATTCCGAGGTGAATCCAGTGGACGACGTGGATCTCTTCTGGGACATCTTTCATGGACCCCACTAAGCTTCATGCAGCTCCTCTGCATAAAGGTTACGCAGGTCCAACGTCTGAAAATTAGCCGAATTTGTTTCAAGCTGTTATACGCCTATAGAGAGGACCGTACATGTGATCTGGACCGTCTATCATCCTTAAAAGGGTCCTATAAACATGGCCTAGGTGTCGGAATCATGGAATGAAGCAAAGGCGACTGTTGATCTTCCAAACGCAGAATAGACGGTGTAACAACATAAACTGTGGGCCACCATGGTTTTGACCCAAAACCGATCAGGTCTAAATGGTTTTTCGATGTGAATCCAATGGATGGACTGGATTTCACCTCTGACATCAAGAATGGGCTCCACCAATACATCAGCGTAAGTTGATTTACGCACTCTGTTGTGCGCACTACCTGCGAATGGAGTGCGGAAACCCTCCACCGACATTGCTGGCTCTTATAAAAGAAAGCTGTTAGAGAGAGAAGGGGATCTCGACTGGGGGCTTCAACGTGGATACAAGAGAGAGAGTAGAGTAGTTAGAATTTGTTTCATATTTTCTGTTTTGTTTTTGTTCGAGTTCTGGCCCAATCATGTTGGGCTAAACCTCTTAGCTAGGGCTAAGAGGTGAAGCTTGTAGCATAATTGGGACGTTTTCTTGGCTTTAATTCATGTTTTGTTGAACTCTTATGGATTCTAGTTTTTTTATGAAGGTATATTTTTAGTTTTTAATGGTTTGTTGTGACTCAAATTACAATGGATCTGCGATAGCTTTAAGTATGTTTTTTCCATTATTAAGATTATGAAATTAGTAAGACCTGTTGTTCACCATCGTCCCATGGGCATGGTAGGGTGATGGAATCCTTCCTAACTTTCACAATTCTCTCATGATTGGCTGTGAGATTGGTAAATTGTTGTTGTTTGCCATAGTCTCCTGGGCATGGTTAGGTGACGGAATCACTTCCAAATCTTTACCACTCTTATCTATTGATGATTAGATCCATGAGAAGTTCAGAGATCTGACAAATCTCTTCTTATCAACTGGATAGGATAGGACTCTGATTCCAGTTGTATCCCTGAATCAATACAAGATAGCTTCCCAATTATCAAGTGGATCCTTGGCACCCTAGTTCCACTTTTATTTTCACAAGTTTTAGAGTAATACTTTACCATTATTCCCTCATATTCACTTGATTTAGGTTTCATCTTAGTCTAGTTCTGGTTAGTTTCAGATTACGTACAGGTTTCGTTCCCTGTGGATTCGACCTCGGTCTCACCGAGTTTATTACTACATCACAACCCTATACTTGGGGACTGAACAACATCACAATGGGCCTTGCCCATGGGCCTTAGATTCAAGTAGGTGGGCCCCATCATATAGGCCTCAAATATACATCATGATGAGCCTCATGGATGGGCCGCCCCAAAATCTTTTCTATAGTTGTAGGTATAACATGTGAATCACTATACATATCATTTCATGGGTACACGGCCCACCAATGATGATCAACACTATCTAAACATTGTCAAGATAAATCAGCACCATCCAAACATTGTCTATGTAAATCAGCACCATTCGAACATTGTCCAGTGCCGTCCATGTCATGACCCAAAATCTAGTGTTGGTAATCCGTGATTACTATACACCACATTTTGATTGACAGCCTCTGTAGAACTCTGATTTTGGGACTTCCAACTATCACATACAAAGTCCAATAAGTGGGGCTTCACAAGGAGGATTTTTTAAAGTCAAAACGACAAACACGTAGCATTTCTCAAATTTTCATCATATATGACTGTGTACAATTGAGCACATCAAGGCAAAACTAAAACATAAACCATGTCATATTTACTATACCTGATGTACATATTCAGGGTATTACAAAAAAATATATACACTGATATGTACAAAACAAAAAGGACAACTGGAGTCTGTAGCCTCTACTCCTGTAGCTCCCTACTCTCACCTGTAAAAAAAAAGAAAGGAAAGCTTGAGCTACTAAGCCCAGTGAGTGCGTGTGTGCAGTGAAAATGTATGTTTCATGTCATGCTCATATAATGCACAGGAATGCACAGGCTTTCTGGATCGATAACAATAAAATAAAGATACAGTGCGTTATGCCACTTTTTATGTTCTAAATCATTTTCATATACAGAGGTGGAACTTCTACCCACTTGTAACATACATACTCTTTCAACATTTCCACAACTTTTCACATTTTCTAATTGGATCACCAAAGTCTAAAACAGAGGTGGGACTCGCATATGATCGCTACCCACTTGTATAGACTTTTCCACTGTGGTCAACTACAGAGGTGGGACTACATAGTTCATGGGCCAAACAAGTCCAACCCACTTATGTTGAACCTCACTATCTGCCTAACAGCAAGAAGTTATAAGTCGCCTGGCAAAACAATAGCGAAAAATTTATGAGCTCGTCACACACAACCTATCTTTGCTTGCCCATAAGCAGGGTTAGGTCAAACTTCTCAACCAATCAACATGCGTCGGTGGGAGTCGCTGCCTACTTTGGTATTTCAGTATTTCAGTGCTATTTTCTTCCACCCGGTCTAGGCATTGGTTGCTCCCAATGATACCAATTAGGGTTTAGGGACTTTCACCCATGAACCCTCCAATCATGTCCTGTTGAATTACACATTTTTGGTGTGGTGTCCAACTCGTGTCATAACAAAGTATGTTTCATCGCATTTACAATCACCGTATGCATGTATGCATGAGTCCACACACAAGCACAATAGATCATGTTTTTCAAGACAAGCAAAGGATGACCTTCCTCATGTGGTCTCCTCATAAATTTTAAGTTTCTCATAGGGGTCTCATGTAATACATCCTGTATGTAAATGGTTCACATACTATTCATAGACACATCGTCTGTCGCAATACAACCCACTATGATCACCATACCATGATATGAATCATTCACTCTCAATCATACAATGATACATCAACTATGAACCATGCATATGATATGCACATGACTTAAGCCAATCTAACTCCAATCTGGAATTCATTCCGCTATCAACTTCATGCCACAAGCATGCTTTTTCTCAAGAATTAACTACATCAAAATGATGAAGAATATTTCTTTTAAACGTTTTGTCAAGAAGGTAGTGGGCGCACTTTGTAAGGGACAAAGAGAGAAACCGTTAAAAATACGTATGACTTTAAACAACACTAAATCATCTCTATCATCTAATCTTCCATTAATAACCTAATCAACTAACTCAAAAAATCCAACCATAACCTTAAGAAAATCCAGCAATAACGTAACTATTTTAAATCAGAAAAGCTAGTCTTCTATAGGGCTTTAAAAGAAAATCCAGCAATAAATTAACCAACTCCATCATAAATTCCAGCAATAACCTAACCCTAAATCAGAAAAGCTCGTCTTTTATAGGGCTTTCAAGGAAAATCCAGCAATAACTAACCCAAAATTAGAAAATTCAGCAATACCTAATCCGAAATCAGAAAATTCAGCAATACCTAACCCGAAATCAACAAATTTAGCAATACCTAACCCTAAATGAACATTCAGACAGAAAATCCAGCAAGAATCTAACCTTAAAACAGAAATTCCAGCACACACCTAACCCTAAATGAAAATCCAGCATGAACCTAACCCTAAATGAAAATTCAGCGATAGGGTTTTCAAGGAAACCCCAACGTACACATATGCGTGCTCCTAATCTATGCACTCACCTGTAACTAGCAGAGGATTGGTTCTCAACCTCAACTTCTATTTCCTTTTATTCTCCTTCTTCTTCTTCTTCTTCTTCTTCTCAACTAGAGTGCTGGAAATGGAATGTTGAAAGAGGTTTTTCATATTTATGGACTTGAAAATGGTTTTAAATGGGCTTTTGTCTAAAAAGGAGGGTTATGGGATGTTTTGTGATGATTTTGAGAAGTTTAAACTTATGGTAGCAATAAACAAAATATTATTTAAGTGATTTGAAAGAAAGCATTCCAAGGATTTTTAAAAAAATCGAGGTCATTTGATTTATTTTAGTAAAATATACATGTACATATCTATGCATAACTTACAATTCAGGTGTCCTATTGACATGCTGTTTTCTCCAGAACTCCGTAACTTGACTACGGCCACAACGGTTAAGCTCTCGGACCTAATAGATTTTGAAAACTCGATGGTGGAGCTCCGCCAGAGAAAATAAAGACATAGTTGTCATTTCTCAGATTGTTTCATTTTAAGTCGGTATCTTTAAAATTCGGCCATCGGGTTGAAATACGGCTTGCGGCTCGATAACAGAACAACATTATGATCAAGTCAAAACATTCTTGAGGCCAATGGACCTACAGTCAATGGCTATCCAGTGTACAAACTAGATTTTGGGGCCTCGGGTCTTACAACTCTTCCCTCCTACAAAAAATTTCATCCTCGAAATTTTAAAACATATCCGGTTATAATAGTACACTACAACAATAACCATATCATATTTATATGTACCTAGGAATCAAATAGATGAGGGTAACGACTACATATCTCTGCTTCCCGTTCCCAAGTTGCTTCTTCTACAGAATGATAACCCCATTGGACTTTAATTAAGGGAATGACTTTAGTACGAAGAACTTGTTTTTTTCTATCCACGATACAAATTGGTTGCTCGATATAGGATGCATATTCCTAAACTGCTAAGGATTGCTAATCAGTAACAGGTGCTATTATCTTCGGATCACATTTACGGAGCATCGAGACGTGAAAAATGTTATGAACTCTAGATAATTGGGCTGGCAAAGTGAGACGATAAGCTACGGTGCTAACTTGTTCAATAATATCAAAGGGCCCTATAAACCTCGAGGCTAACTTTCCCTTAACACCAAATCATATTATACCTTTCACTGGTGACACTCGGAGATATACATGGTCTCCCTCGACAAACTTAAGGGTCTACGCCAGCGATCTGCAAAATTCTTCTGCCGACTTTGAGCTGTAAGCATACATTGTCGAATAAGATCAATCTTTTCAGACATTTTTCGGACAACATCGGGACCTAAAAGACATCGCTCACCAATCTTAGTCAAACAACTTGGGGACCTATAAGGTCTACCATATAACGCCTCATAGGGTGCCATGCCAATAGTAACCTGAAAACTATTATTATACAAAAATTCTGCTAACGGCAAATGGTCGTCCCAACTACCAGGGATATCTAAGGCACATGATCTGAGCATGTCCTCGAGAATCTAGTTAACTCTTTCAGATTGCCCATCTGTTTGTGGATGATATGCTGTGCTAAATCTTAAAGTCATCCCCATTGCTTTTTAAAAACTCTTCCAAAACTTTGATGTAAACCTCGGATCTCGGTCAGATACAATCGAAATAGGTACACCTTGTAATCTAACAATTTCGTTTATAAACAACGTTGCGAGTCGATCTTTAGACCAAGAAATAAAAATAGGAAGAAAGTGGGCTGTTTTTGTCAAACGGTCTATAATAACCCATATAGCATCATGTTGATGTAAGGTCCTTGGTAAACCCACAATGAAATCCATAGTTACATGTTCCCACTTCCATACTGGTATCTCCAAAGGTTGCAATTCCCCTGCAGGTTTTTGATGCTCTGCCTTTACTCATTTGCAAACGTCACACTTTGACACATGCCTAGTAACTTCACGTTTCATTCCAGTCCACCAAAATTGCCTTTTCATGTCCTTATACATCTTCGTAGATCCTGAGTGGATAGTAAACTGAGTGCGATGTGCCTCATCCATAAGGGCCTTCTTCAATTCTGAGATATCTAGAACATATAATCTGCCCTAAAACCGAAGTCCACCATCCAAACCTATCTGCCACTCCGGTGACTTTTTCCTATTATCACATCTTTACAAAACAATGCTCATTGATCAAACTGTTGGGCTTCTATTACTTGGGATATCAAAGAGGGCTGAATCGTCAAGTTTGCTAATTGCACAACTGAGGACTGTAGAGTCATCTCAAAATCAAATTTAGTTATATCTTCTACCATTTTCCACTCTTGCATCATCAATTACGCCACTTGGGCCTGTGGTTGTCAACTTAAAGCATCAGCCACCACATTAGCTTTTCCTGGGTGGTACTGAAGATCAAAATCATAGTCTTTCATCAATTCCATCCAACGTCTCTGCCTCATATTCAATTCGGCTTGGAAAAAGATGATCTGAAAAGAGTTCGAATCTAACCCCATATACGTAATGCCTCCATACTTTGAGGGCAAAAACTACCACTGCTAACTCTAGGTCATGTGTGGGATAATTCTGCTCATAAGGCCTATGTTGACAAGATGCATATGCTACTACCTTGCCCTGTTGCATTAGGACGCACCCCCAAACCTATAAGTGAGGCATCTATATAAACAACGAATCCCTCACTCCCAAATGGAAGAGTGAGAATCGGTGTCATCGTAAGATGAGTTTTTAGTTCTGCGAATGCCCGCTCACAGGCTCCACTCTAAACAAACATTACATCGTTTCGAGTCAATTGAGTCAGTGGGGGCAACTATACGAGAAAATCCTTTAACAAAACGTCTGTAATACCCTGCTAGACCTAAGAAACTCCGAATCTCAGTTGCATTCTTCGGCTGTTTCCATTGCAAAACTACTTCAACCTTAGCTGGATCAACTGAAACTCCATTCTTTGAAATTGTGTGCCCTAAAAGTTTCACTTCTTCCTGCCAAAACTCACATTTTTCCAATTTAGCATATAGCTGGTGGGCATGAAGGGTTTGTAACGTCATCTCTAAGTGACACTCATAATCTTCCCTTATCTTTGAATATATTAAAATATCATCAATAAAAATAACAATAAACTTGTCCAAATAAGGACGAAATACCTCATTCATCAACTGCATAAATACTGCAGGTACATTAGTCAGACCAAATGACATGACCTGAAATTCAAATTGTCCATAATTAGTCGCAAAAGCTGTCTTCGGGATATCTTCCTCCTGAACCCGAATCTGATGATACCCAGACCGTAAATCTATCTTCGAGAAATACTACGCATCACTCAACTGATCGAATAAATCATCTATTCTTGGAAGCAGATACTTGTTTCTAATCGTCACCTTATTAAGTCCTCTATAATCGACACACAACCGTAAAGAATTATCCTTCTTCTTTACAAAAAGCACAGGCGCTCCCCAAGGTAAAGTACTTGGGCGAATAAACTCCAAACGATGTAATTCATCTATTTGTCTTTACAACTCATGCAACTCTAACGGTGCCATACGATAAGGGGCTCTGGATATAGGGGCAGTGCCAAGAATAAGATCTATTCAAAATTCTGTACGTCTAACGGGTGGCAAACCTGGAATTTCCTGAAAAATATTTAAAAAATCATGTACTACCAGCAACTGTTCAATACATACACCTTTGGACTCATTATGAATACAGGACATCAAAGTTTCTATAAACTTATCTTTAGGATTAGCCACAAACTGAAATCGAGGCTGGTCAGGTATAGAAAAGGTGACTGTCTTAGCTGTACAGTCCAACACTGCATGGTACTTGGATAACCAGTCCATTTTCAAAATCACATCATACTCTAACAACTCCAAAACATAACAATCGATTCGAAGGGCATACTCTACTATGTAAACAAGACAGTCCTGACATATAAAACTCAACACCATTCTTTTTCCTAAAGGAGTCAAGAGCTCTAATCCCTTGGTCATCGATGTTCTCAGCAATTCCAACGACTAACAAAAACTATCTGCTATAAATGAATGTGATGTGCCAGAATAAAAAAGGACACGTGCAAAAAGGAATGATACTACAAGTATACCTTCTATGACTCCTCCCTTAGTCTGAGAATCTCTCTTCTGGATTGTATAAACACGAGGTTGCGTCTGAAGGGGTAAGGGTTTTCTACCTTGCTGCCGCTGTGACTGCTATTGAGACTGTTGTTGTTGGGGCCTATACTGTGTCCTACATGGTGGCCTTTGCTACTGGAGCTGCTGATGTCTAGGTGGTTGATATGGCTGTTGTTTTTGCGGATTGGGACAATCCTTTTTATGGTGCCCTACACCACCACAATTATAACAGGCTCTTAAAAATTGTCGCTGAGGAACAGATGGTGATACTGGGGATCTGACATCAGGTTTGGCTAAAAACTATCGTTGAGGAACAGATGGTGATAGTGGGGGTCTTACATCAGGTTTGGCTGCATTATCATATCTAACTGTAGGCCTCTTTAGGGATGAAAAGGGCTGAAAACTACTACCACTCTCTGAAATAAATCTCCTCTTCCTTTGCTGATTAGAAGTAGATGGATACATACTTTGTTGTTGGTTCTAATCATACTTAAAAATCTGTGCCTTTGCTACTACTCCCTCAAGAGTCGACAACTCAAACCCTCTAACTTGAGATCGCAAATTCGGACACAAACCATCCTCAAATTCTCTCACCTTTAAATTATCATTGGCTACTAAATGTGGAGCAAAATGAGATAATTCTATAAAATGAGCCTCATAGTCAGCAACAGACATCTCACCCTGAACCAAAGAATCAAATTCATGTGCTTTCTGACAATGAACAGCTACGGGGAAAAACTTACAATCAAACTGGTCTTTAAATGCTTCCCATGTCCACACAAATTTTGGATCTACTGAATGAACAACGGACTTCCACCATTGTTCTGCCTCTCCTTGCAATTGATAAGTCGCTAAGGTAACACATTGCTTGGAACTACAACCCATAACTTGAAAAAGTTTCTCTATTTCTGACTTCCATAACTTGACTGTCATAGGATCTGGCTTACCAGAAAAACTAGGTGGATCTAGACGTCTAAACTCCATAAAAAGAGCATTGGCTCGCTCCTACGCTGATGTCTCAGGAGTATAACTAGATCGCTGCTTTTGATTAACCGTTATAGTTGACATAGTCTACAACAATTGTTGAAGTTGTGTTGTAGGAATAGGTATAACTGGATCTAGAACAGATTTTGACATAGAATATAACTTAGACTTAGGTTGCATTGGAGGAGTCTGAATAGATTTTGACATAGATTTTGACTTAGACTTGGGTTGCACTGGAGGAGTCTGAACAGGATTCTTCTAGGCGGCATCCTATAGATAAAATACTGAATTAGCTTAAAAAGAACAAAGAACAAGGAAACCTATACAATATACACAATGGTAAATAACCATACTACTCCTCTACTTCGCAAAACATGAACCTAAAAACTCTAACACAACAACATATAGTAAATACATTATATGACTTATGCAGATATTTCCCATATCATGCTCTGATACCATTTTCTGTCACGACCCTAAATCTAATGTTGGTAATCCATGATTACTATACGCCAAATTTTGGTTGACAGCCTTCGTAGAACTCCTATTTTGGGACTTCCAACTATCGCATACTAAGTCCCATAAGCGGGGCTCCACAAGGAGGATTTTTGAAAGTCAAAACGACAAACACATAGCATTTTTCAAATTTTCATCATATATGACTGTGTACAATTGAGCACATCAAGGCAAAACCAAAATATAAACCATGTCATATTTACTATACCTGATGTACATATTCAGGATATTACAAAAAAATATATACACTGATATGTACAAAACAAAAAACGACAACTGGAGTCTGTAGCCTTTACTCCTGCAGCTCCCTACTCTCACCTATAAAAACAAAGAAAGGAAAGCTTGAGCTACTAAACCCAGTGAGTGCGTGTGTGTAGTAAAAATGCATGTTTCATGTCATGCTCATATAATGTACAGGAATGCACAGGCTTTCTGGATCGATAACAATAAAATAAAGATACAGTGCGTTATACCACTTTTTATATTCTAAATCATTTTTATATACAGAGGTGGGACTTCTACCCACTTGTAACATATATACTCTTTCAATGTTTCCACAACTTTCCATATTTTCCAATTGGATCACCAAAATTTGAAACAGAGATGGGACTCGCATATGATCGCTACACACTTGTATAGACTTTTGCACCGTGGTCAACTACAGAGGTGGGACTACATAGTTCATGAGCCAAACTAGTCTAACCCACTTGTGTTGAGCCTCAGTATCTGCCTAACAGCAAGAAGTCATAAGTCGCCTGGCAAAATGATAGCGGACAATTTACAAGCTCGTCACACACAACCTATCTTTGCTTGCCCATAAGTAGGTCAAGTCAAATCTCTCAACCAATCGACACGCGTCGGTGGGAGTCGCTGCCTACTTTGGTATTTCGGCATTTCAGCGCTCTGTTCTTCCACCTGGTCTAGGCATTGGTTGCTCCCAATGGTACCAATCGTGGTTTAGGGACTTTCACCCATGGACCCTCTAATCATGTCCTGTTGAATTACACATTTTCGGTGTGGTGTCCAACTCGTGTCATAACAAAGTATGTTTCATCACATTTACAATCACCTTATACATGTATGCATGAGTCCACACACAAGCACAATAGATCATGTTTTTCAAGACAAGCAAAGGATGACCTTCCTCATGTGGTCTCCTCATAAATTTTAAGTTTCTCATAGGGGTCTCATGTAATACATCCTGTATCTCGAGGGTTCACATACTATTCATAGACACATTGTCTGTCGTAACACAACCCACTATGATCACCATACCATGATATGAATCATTCACTCTCAATCATACAATGATACATCAACTATGAACTATGCATATGATATGCACATGACTTAGTCAATCTAATTCCAATCCAGAATTCATTCTGCTATCAGACTTCATGCCACAAGCATGCTTTTTCTCAAGAATTAACTACATTAAAAAGATGAAGAATATTTCTTTTAAATGTTTTAACAAACAGGTAGTAGGCGCACTTTGTAAGGGACAGAGAGAAACCGTTAGAAATATGTATGACTTTAAACAAAACTAAATCATCTCTATCATCTAATCTTCCGTTAATAACCTAATCAACTAACTCAGAAAATCCTGCCATTACCATAAGAAAATCCAGCAATAACGTAACTAATTTAAATTAGAAAAGTTAGTCTTCTATAGGGCTTTGAAAGAAAATCCAGCAATAAATTAACCAACTCCATCATAAATTCCAGCAATAACCTAACCTTAAATCAGAAAAGCTTGTCTTTTAAAGGGCTTTCAAAGAAAATCAAGCAATAACTAACCCAAAATTAGAAAATTCAACAATACCTAATCCAAAATCAGAAAATTCAGTAATACCTAACCCGAAATTAGCAAATTCAGCAATACCTAACCCTAAATGAACATTCAGTGATAACCTAACCCTAAAACAGTAAATCCAACAAGAATCTAACCTTAAAACAGAAATTCTAGTACTCACCTAACCCTAAATGAAAATCCAACATGAACCTAACCCTAAATAAAATTCAGCGATAGGGATTTTCAAGGAAACCCCAATGTACACATATGCGTCCTAATTAATGCATTCACCTGTAACTGCAGAGGATTGGTTCTCAACCTCAACTTCTATTTTCTTTTCTTCTTCTTCTTCTTCTCAACTAGAGTGCTGGAAATAGAATGTTTGAAAGAGGTTTTTCATATTTATGGACTTGTTTCATTTTAAGTCGGTATCTTTAAAATTCGGCCATCGGGTTGAAATACGGCTTGCGGCTCGATAAAAGAACAATATTATGATCAAGTCAAAACATTCTAGAGGCCAATGGACCTACAGTCAATAGCTATCCAGTGTAAAAACCTCGAGTCTTACAGTCCAGCACTGTCTGGTCGGTGTGGAGGAAACAAATACACCACATGGGTCCTATGGTGGATGGACGGTTAGGATATAGCACATACTTTGCGATCTGACCCACCATCCCAGCCCATGGACGGTGGGGATATACAACATATATCAAGGTGGGTCCCACATTGCTGGGTGACGTCAACACAGCAGCTAAATAACTGCGGTAAATGTACACTAGCCAATCCGTTCCCACATCAATGTAGGCCCCATGTGTAGGGTGGGTCCCACCATCCAAGGTCTGGACAGTGTGGATGCACCACACGTGCAGGGCCCCACACAAAAAGGATGGTGTGGATAAAAAAATTCATACTTCTGGTGGGTCCCATGGACGGTTTAGATATAATGCATACCTCGTGATCAGCCCACCATCCAGAGGTCTGGACGGTGTGGATTTGAGGCACATACATCACGTTGGAGCCCGCTGCATCGTCCAGACATTCTGGACGGTGGTGATGGAGAGCACATACATTTAAGTGGGTCCCACCATGTGGACAGATAGACGGTGTGGATAAGACCCATACATATACGGTGGGTCCACAGAACTTGGTGACGTCCTCTCATGCAGGTGAGTCCCATGTGGGGCCCACCAAATATATATAGTATATATATATATTATTTGTTATTTATTTATTTTTTTTTATATTATTATTTTTTTAACTACTCAGCGTCCAGACCTTCCATGTCTGGATGTTATTTCATACATAAAAGGGGGCCCCACCGTCCAGATGAATGGACGGTGGATAATGCAGCCACACCAAGGTGGGTCCCATGGCTCCGTCCAGATGGATGGACGGCTTGGATATATGATGCATCATGGAGGGACCCACACGAGTGGACGGTTTGGATTTCACACATACAACACAGTGTGGCCCACCGTCCAAGTAGCTGGACGGTGTGAAATGACATATACGTTAGGGCGTGGCCCATGGAACTTACCAACAATAGTAGGTTCTGCTGGCCATCTAGCAGATGGACGGCCCAGCTGCAACATGTGCACGAGGTGGGTCCACACGCATGGGGCCCACCGACAGCTTTAGATCAAGCAGATATTTGTGTTTTCTCATTGTCTAGACCTGCTGGACGGCATGGATAAAATAGATTGATGGCATTGATAAAATACATACAATATGGTGGGTTCACGTGGTGGCCCACCCAAGCCGAGATCAAGCTGATATTTGTGATTTCCCTTCATCCAGATTAGGCAGCGGGGCTGGCCCAATGGTTGGACGGTCTGAATCATGCATACACAAGATAGGTGGGCCACACCGACAAGGAAGGAAAGAGAGAGAGAGAGAGAGAGAGAGAGAGAGAGAGAGAGAGAAAGAGAGAGAAATGGAGATCAGAGTAGCGGACGAACCCCGCCACTATAGGTCCCTCTTGATACAGCACATACATCAAGATGGGCCCCACATATGTGGGCCCTAAAATCACAAATAAAATCACCCACCATTGGCCTCCTTCTTTAGCTCCTTGAACTCCTAGGCTCCTTGGCTTCG
Organism: Magnolia sinica; assembly: GCF_029962835.1. Taxonomy (NCBI): domain Eukaryota; kingdom Viridiplantae; phylum Streptophyta; class Magnoliopsida; order Magnoliales; family Magnoliaceae; genus Magnolia; species Magnolia sinica. Next base: position 67,391,889 of record NC_080586.1, on the reverse strand, counting down.
ATCTTAATGGAGGATGATGAAGATTGGACGGCTAAGATGAGAAATTGGAGTAGGGAAGTGGACCACACTTGGGTTAGGCTTGGGAAGCTTGGATGTAGGATGCTCCCTTGGTAAACCGATATGCAGGACTCGGCTTAAGATCACGCATAATCGCTGATAACAGATCATAGGTCGCCGGAATTCGACCGGGAGAATCGCAAAGGTCTATGGAACGATACTGGCTAGGATACGGGTCTTACAATTATCGCCCATGTCATCTTCCTCAGCCAACAGTACGATGTTCGGCCTGAGTTGGGTCTGTTCAACCCATTGCTAGGTCATTGGCAGAGACAGGAAGGAAGAAGAGAGAAAGGAAAGAAAGAAAGAAGAAAGAAGAAAGGAAAAGAGAAGCAGGGAGAAGAGAAGAACAGAGAGAAAGAGATGGTGCGTTGCTGCACCTTGACTTATTACTGAGTCAGCTGAGTCCGACCCAAGTAAGGACATGTTGGATGTCCACTATTGGACGTTCTGGCATAGCAGGGGAAGTAGAAAGAGAGCAGAGAAATGAAAGAGAAGAAGAAAGAGAAAAAAGGGGGAGAGCTCTGCCATGGCCAGCTCAACCCGACTGAGTTGCGGGATGAGTCAATGCATTAGGGGCACATTTGGTGGGCCCATCGGGATTGGGGAAGACTACTCTGCTCAACGTTCTTGCTGGGCAGCTTGCATCATCGCCCCAATTGTGGCTAACAGGTCGTTTGGATGTCAATGGACGGCTAAGATCAAGAAAGGATATAAGGTTGCTTACGTAAGGCAAGAGGACCTTTTCTTCTCACAACTGACAGTGGGGGAAACACTGTCTTGTTGCAGAGCTCCAGCTTCCTGACATACTCTCGGTAGAAGAGAGATGAGTATGTGAACAATCTCTTGTTCCGATTGGGCCTGGTAAGTAGACACCATCACAAAATCCACTATGATCAAACACTTTAAAGTACAATGCGCATAAAGGGAAATATAATGATAATAGTAAAAGAAACTCCTGAAGCTCGACTGCACGCTCTTACTCCTACTAAGTTATAGTTGCGTCCTAGCGTCACCTACATGCATCAATCATGCATAAGCTTATAAAAAGCTTAGAGGGTGGTGAGAGTGTGTGCGCAATATACGCATGCTTAGAATGCACTAACAGAGTAATGCAAAATCATGCTGATAAGTCCATGAATACTACAGCCATACCAAGGCTATGTGATGCAAGGCATGAATGCAATCAGCCATATCAAGGTCATGCGATGCAAGGCATGAATGATGTCAGCCATACCAAGGCTATGGCATGTGAGAAGCAACTTAAGCATATCAATTCTCATCCGAATCCACATATCAATGCAGCTCATCACGAAAGCATCAAATATCAGTACAATTCTCACTGTGGATAATCATCGGGGTTTAGTACTCTCCAAATGGCACTGGCCCCTTCCCAGGCGCGTAGTCTAAGTGAGCATAAGAAACCTCATTATCCGCTTGGCCAATAGCCTGCCAATACCTATCCGACATGTCGATATCGGACCCATTTATGAGCTAGTCATACTCAGCCTAGTAATCGTCCCTACCCTCGGGTGGGTAAGGCTACACCCCCTTCCAACCAACCATGATACAGTGAGAGATGCGGCCTCCTGGTTTTCGGCCCTCGTGCGCTCATGTATGTACTCGATCTCAACATTAGAGCATCTTTTAGTACTGTCAGGTTTAGGGATTTTCACGCAGGGACATCTATGGCACCTCGATACTAATAACAATATTTTCAATGCCCAATCTTGCCATCCACGATATGCCTGTGGAGGCTACAACCCTATTATCGTTAGGGTGTATAGTAATCACAACACAATGCAAGATACATGAGTCATACAATCTGATCATGCATTAATCCTGCGCATACTATGCACTCATGTGAGACAATCTCTACCTATCAGGGAGTCCCATAACAACCTGGCCAATGGCATATGTAATGGTCAACCACATCTCATATCAAGCATACATATGATGCGATGGGCATGTATCATTATGATATGCTAAGTATACTCGTAATCAGTGTTAATAACTAAAATTAATAATCAGCATTGATAATTGACCTCGATAATCGGCCTATATGCAAGGCGAGGTTCATAGATGAACAGCTGATCTAAACCATAATATGAAGATCATCCCTCGGCCATAGATAGACCAAATTCAGTAGCACGAAGCCATCCGTGTTCAGCGATGATGGACCATGCAACATCAATGGGGCCCAATGATTTGGGTTAACCCACTTAGAAAATGATGAGAATGGGCCTAACAAGGCTTAAGGGAAGGTCACAATATGGACATTAAACCATCATTATCCATCAATGTGGACATTTAACCAACATTGCTCCCAAGGAGTGGCCCACATAGAGCCTATCATATAGTGGGGCCATGGCCTCACATAAGGGCCCAATACACATCCCATTGGGCCTCTCACATAAAGGCCTCATACACATCATAATGGGCCTCATCATACGGGCCATATATACATCACATTGGGCTCGATATCTGGCCCTCAAATACATCACAATGGGCCTCACACCTAGGCCTTAAATACATCTCATTGGGCCACAATACATGGACCTCATCTACATCAAATGGGTCATAATATATGGGCCTCATATACATCAAATGGGCCGCAATACATGGGCTGTAACAATGAGCCTCCAACATATCACAATGGGCCTTATATCTAGGCCTCAAATACATCAAGTCGGGCCCACCATTCTAGATGAACTATCTGCACCATGCATCTATATTTAGAGATTCTTTTTGGACATTATTAAAAAATGAATCATATTGGAAGATCATTTGGACCATACCACAAATAACAGTGGAGATAATGATTTTCACTGTTATCACATCACAGGCCCACCGAAACATTTATTTTCCCATCTGTTCATAAGGTCACAAATACCTGAATTAAGAGGAAAACAAATTCCATATTGGTCCAAAACTTCCGTGACCGCAAAAGGGTTTCAATGGTAGATGTACAATCCCCACTGTTTTTTGGCAGTGTGGTCCACTTGATAAATAGATCTATCCTTTTTTTAATCTCAAGCCTTAAGATGAGCTCACCATCCAGATGGACGGTTTGGATGTAACACATATAACAAGGTGGGCCCGGCAAATGGATGGTGCGGACATAAAATGCATACATCAACGGTGGGTCCCACTGTCCAGCCGTCTAGACGGTGTGGATAAGACCCATCAAGGTGGGCCATGTCTAGCAGTGGATGGTTGAGATATAACTCATACCACATGATCAGACCTCCAGAACTTGCTGACGCAACAGCTGCAGGTAGTAATGGGGCCCACCGTCCAAGGCTTGGACAGTGTGGATTTCATCAGGTGGGACCACATGTGTGGCCCACCAAGCTTTAAATAAAGTTGATATTTATGCTTTCCTTCATCCGGGCCAGTCCAAATGGACCGGTAGCAATCCCGTCCACTGGACAGTCTAGCAAGGTGGGCCCCACAGGTAAACGGCATGGATAAAATACATTCATCGTGGTGGGATCCATCCGAGTGGACCACACGACCACATCACCACTAAGGAAGTGAAAGAGAGGGAGAGAAAGAGAGATAGAGAGAGAGGGAGATCAGCATATAGAGGGACCCCGCCACTATGGGCCCCCCTTGTTACAACTTAAACATCAAGATAGGTCCCACCACAAGTGGGCCCTACATACAAATCAAGGTCCTACACTATGATTACCCACCAATTAGCCTTCTTCTTTAGCTCCTTGGAATGCTAATCTCCTAAGCCCCTTCTTTGATGGAGGATAATGAAGTTTGGATGGTTAGATGGTGAGATGCGGGGGGTAGAAAGTGGGACACACTTAGCGCTTGGCATAGCTTAGACGTTGGCTCTCTTGGTTGCTTGGGAGTGAAGAGAGAGAGAGAGAGAGAGAGAGAGAGAGAGAGAGAGAGAGAGAGAAGTAATGGGATGTAAAGGTGGAGTGATGGGTGATGGGTGTAAGGGAGGGACGAGTGGAGAGAGAGAGAGAGAGCTGACTTTGGATGAGAGAGGGATGGGTGATGTATGATCAGGGTCAAATATTGCATATCAGACCCCAGTAATTGCCTAAATTGACGTACATGATGAGGCTTAATGGAGTGTTTTACTCGTGTTTTTATTACAGGATGAAATCAGGAGTGTGTATTGAAAATTGATGTTAAAGGCATGGATTTTATGATCCAAAGTCTCCAGAGCATGGGATGGACTCCAAAAAACCAATAGTGAAGATTTTACATGCCTGGGATCTGAGGAAAGCACGATAAAGAGGCCTGAAAAGGGTCCAGAATGCAAGATCACATGGTTCCCGCCATCCGATCAGTTCAAAACTTCATACATGGGATGAGGGCCATAAATTAACCGTACATATTAATTTTCATCCATTAAAGATCTCGGGAAGTGAGCCAACTGACAAATCAGCCCGTTAATCTCCAATTTGGGGCCCACCTGATATTTGGAACTGCTTCAAACTTGGTGTTGACGGTTGAAATTATATGACAAAGAAGATGGACGGATTGGATTTCTCGAAATCATCACAGTGGACCCATATCTATAGCGTGTGTACACAGTGCACATGTGCACTGCCTGAGCACCGAACGGACTAAAGTCGGTCAGCGCCGCTGACCCGACTTTCCTTTTTAAATACGGCAGTTGCCGTTTCCAGCATGCGTAACGGACGAAAATCCATTTTTACGGACCGCTGTGGGCCCCACCTAGTGTCCAAATGGACAATCCAAACCGTCCATCCGCTTCCTGGGGCAGTTATAACCATCGCCTAGATGTCCGTTTGGTTCCATGCATGTGTACGGACGTTGACCGCTGAAAAATGCAAAACGGACGGTGAGTTCAAAACTCTGTGGGCCACCGCAACTCTAACTCGAAATTGGGCATTCCTAGCCGTTTTTTCATCCTCCATGCAATGGACGGAGTGGATTATTGAAATAATTATCAAAATGGGTCCCACCATTGCCACGGAAGTTGTTTTCGCGTCCGCGTAAAGGACGACCGCTGGCCGTTTTTGCGAAGGATTGTGGGCCCCGTACGTCACCCGTACGGCCGATCCGAGCCGTCCATCGTGTAGATGGGTTCGAGAACTACAAAACCATGCTGATATTCCACTCCCATACGAACACACGTGTGCGGTACAGAGGCCACAAAAGGGCTACCCGACGACGTTCAAAACTGATCTTTTTGTATTTTCTTCTCTGGGCCGTGTCAATGGACATTCAAAACCACCCATTCTTGACTGAAATTTCATCCTGAATCCAATGGACGGGGTGGATTTTCCAGAAAACACCTCTGTGGGGCCCACCGATCACGGCTGCGAAAAATTACACTTCGAGTCCTTCTACGACTCTGCCAACGACCCCAGCCATCCAGCAGCTATAAAAGGGGAGTTTTGGACGTGGGAAAGGCATTCAGAACCAGGGGATTCTAGATCTAAAGCCAGGAAGAGAAGAAAGAGAAGGAGGAAGAGAGAGAGATCGATTGGTTTGGTGTTTAATTTTTATGAATTTTATTTAATATTTTTTTATGGATTTTATGGGTCACTAATCTCTCAGCTAGGGCTGAGATGAAGCCCCTAATTTGATTAGCTCTTGTATTGGTTGATTTACTTTGAATATTAATTAATTTGTCTCTTTCTCTAAGTGGGCTTTATGGGTTTAAATTCTATACTTCTCCATCTATGAACTTGATTAAAGTATATATATGGATGTTGTTTGGATGCTTATTATAGGTGCTTGTGTCTGATCAAGAACAAGTTTCCTATAGAGGAAGAAACAGGGTGCTTTAATGAATTGTACATTCCATGTGCCCGACCAAGGACATGGGATATGTCATTCATGGCATTGCTGAAAGGAATTAGACAGTCTGTATGCCCGATTAAGGACACAGATTGTGCTTTCTCTATATAAGTGGTATCAATCTAGGTCAAGGTGAATCAACAGACAAAACAAGGGTTAGGATAATTAGGGGTGGATTCGAAAGTCCTAGTGCTCTCTCTCTGATTGAATTTTCTTCCCTGTTCTTAATTAATTGATTTTCATAAAATTGTGCTTAGTAATTCATTCCATTATTTGTTGGATTAGTTAAGGAGAATCATAGATTTGAATTGTGACGACTAGTCCTCGTGGGAACGATCTCGTAATACGTACCGTATCTACATCTGATTCGTATACTTGCGAGTTTAAAAAATCATTTAAATCATGTTGGTTTAAATAAAACATCAATGTATGGGTTGCTTGTACTTGTGATAGGATGTGTACTTGATTGATTGATGTGATGGGTTGTAGAGATTCTCTCAGAATTTACAACACGTGGCGTTTTCCTCGAAATAAATGCGAGCCCTCAACTCCTGGCCTGGGTATCGCATCGGCGCACGAGACACAACGTTGGAACTGCGGCGACGGCGCGGTCGCTAGGGTACAAATTTTGAGTCAAGTCGACATAGATATACAGGGTGCGACTTAGGATCACATGCAAATGTCAATTACAAGTCGTGGGTTGCCGAAATTTGACTAAGAGGACCGCAGAAGCCTACGGAATGGTACAGACTAGGATACAGGCCTTATAAGGTCTTACTCATAACCTTCTAAGCATCTCTCAAATATGTGACAACCAGCATGTGGTAACATTCTCCACACAAGAGTGCAAGATCTTGGACCTATCAGGAAAACTAATTATGAACGGTCTTCGCACTAATGATTAATGCTTTGTTATTAGAGGCAATAGGAAGGATGATCCTTCTGCCTACTAGTATGGGAACACAGAATATGTCTAGACTACAACATCTAAGCCTTGGACATACATATGCGAAAAGATGTATTTTTTGTGATTATCATGATGTATCTGAGGATAATACTCCTCAAAAATTCTTTTTGAATACAAACACTGCAAGTGCTTATAATTTTGAAGGTTTTAACTTTTTGTACAAATCTTGATGTGTATATAAGCTAATATGAAAATATACTATGATATGCATATATGAAAGATCATCGAAGTGCTTAAATCAATGTCATACTTCTTCACTTCAATAAGTCAGTCGATGAATCAGACAAATCCTTGATTATATTGAAACATATCGATATCATTGACGACCTTTCAGAATCAGAAGCGTCACACATTATAAAGTGTTATCAAAGACCTCTTCGATAACATCGACTTAAAGTAAACTCGATGTCATTAAAAAATTTTGCCCGATAAAAGTCGGGTGAGTGGGAAAAGTTTTTTTTACTTTTTCACTTTTACCATTTCCATTTGGGCAGTTTGTCTTCCAAAACATTTCCGTTATCCTGGCCGTTCGTCTGCTCCTGAAATCCGAGGATCCCCAATGTTTACTCCTTCCATTCAAAGGTATCATTCCTTCGATTTGGTGTAATGCAGTTTGATAGGATTCCTATTGAGTCAACCATTCAATCATTCACTCCTTGGTTAATTCTTTGTCTTCCTTCACCTTGTTGTAGATTAATCATGTCTAAAAATAAGGGAAAGGTTGCGATTGTAGGGGAATCATCCCATCCTACACGGTAGAAATCACTGGCTCTACGAGAAAGGGCGAGAGCATCCTCCTCACCTGTTCGGCGCCATGAATCCATCGCAAGACAAATGTCACGCGGTGAGCCTCCGTCAACGGCGCTTGCTCCTCCACCGGCTATCCTCCAAATGCAAATGTATTGGAAAAATATACTGGGAGGAGTCCGGTACATGAATGACGGGTTGATAGGGAGTGCATTCAAACATACAATCTAGAATCTCTTTTTGATGCAGTCGATTGGTTGCCCATTTTGGACTTTGGTGGTATATGTCATGATGAAAGGACTTATCGCTTTCTTGCGTACTATCATTCTCCGGTCCTTGATCCTCCATCGATAACTATCTCTGTCAGGGAAGAAAGTGTTGAAATCACGACCAAATCCATTGCCACTATATTTGGTCTTACCTTGTCTCCTATTGGTCTATCCAATCTTGACCTCGAGGACCCAACAAACCGATCTAAGATCACCAAATTTTTGTGTCAAGGTAGAGATATCCCATGGTATCAAGGGAACACTCTTAAAGAAAAATACATGTCTCCTAAATACCGAGTTTTTCATGGGATTTTCTCCACAAATGTATACCCCAGAGGGACAAATCAAGCTGATCTTACCTCTTTCATGGCCTTGGTTCTATATAGCATCGCATCTAGTATTAAACTATGTCTGCCCACTTTAATTCTCCACCAACTAGCTTGTGTCATTTAGACCTCCAGAGCAACTCATCTACCTTTTCCTCATATCATCCATGTGCTGTGTAATAAAGTTGGACTGCCCATGACAACCGATCCTGAGTGTCCAATGCAACATTTCAATAAGGTCAACATCCGAAAGATGGACCTTAAGTTCCATGAGTTTACAGAAGGATAGCCTGAGAAAGAGATACAAGGAGAAGTAGAAATGGGGGTAGGAGCAGCGGCAACTGAAGCGGAACCACATGAGCCTCGACCTGTTTTGACTACGCCTGATACGACACAGATTTAGCGATACAATTTCATCAGGATCGGGTCGAGGCAACCTTACGAGGAGTGGCGTGGATTGAGGATAGGCTTGCTAAATAAGATGAACAACTATCAGGTCTAGAGCGGTTGGTGGCCGGATTACAGCATACAGCCCAGTAGATCGTTGACGTGCCATCATGACGACACTGCTCCTTCCAGCTCATCACCGTAGTTTTGCGGATTGCCCCATCACATACACATGTTCCTCACTCATGCTTAGGGCATGAATATCTTTTTGGTTGTCCTACGCACTTGTGAGTGTATGTGATGGTCCACTAACTTGTATAGTCTAACAGTTTCATGTGTCTATTTTGTCCTTGGAAGGACCACAGAGGTGGAAATTACTGGGATGTTTTTTTTTGGATTCGATACTTAGATTTCTTATTGGGGAAATGTGTGCCCATGAATGGGCTGGGTGATATTTTCTTTGATGCTTATATCCTACCAAGCTTCGGCAGTGCTTTTTGAATGCTCCTTTGAATACATGATAATCTTTTCCTTGAGCTTAATATTGCCTATTTATGGGATGCATGGTATGAATATTATGGATAGTACTTGTTATTTTTAAACTTAAATGATTCACTCATGTTCCTCATATGACTGTAAAACTATGCATGGATGGTTTCCATACTCTATTCTCAAATGCATCTGCGATTCCTCTGTCTCTTACTGATTATGCATTTTAGAGAAGTCGTTATCTATTCTAAACTGAAATATTTATTGGTCTATTTTAATTCTCCCAGTTTCTTTAATGTCAACTTTAGTCATTTGATCTGTTATTGGTATATTAACCTTTGTCAATGACTGACAAAAAGGGGGAGAACAAATCCCACCATGAGAACACTGCTTGGTATATGGTTTTGAGCATGGTGATGCGGGTGATAGGGGTAGCAGCTGCAAGAAGATAGGGGGAGTAGCTGCCTGAATCAAGCTTGTGTGTGAACTCCATAGAATCTTTGTAAAATTGTGTAAAATTCATGTACACACAATTTAAGATGTTGTTCTAGGTGTGTTTTAGGTGTTTTGTCACGTAATTGACAAAAGGGGATATTGAAAGTGCCTTGGTTTGTCAATTAGCGTGAGTGTTGAGTTGATGAGTCAAGTAGGCCCCATATGAAGACTGTTCAAGACATTGCCTCAACTTGATGTGTGTTTAGAGTTCATCATAGGTAAACTTAGCCCCTCATCCCAAATTCCAAAATACCCAGGTAAACAAAAGCCTTAAGAAAAACTTAGAACAACATAGGTGTTAAAAGTCTGAAAACCTAGTTTCAAAATAGAAAATTCTTCAAGTTTTCAGCTAAGTTCGATATCATCGATTATTGGTCGATACAATTGAACACTCATTCTCGATATATTGAACTAGTATCGATAACATCAAATTGAGTCATCTTTATGTCCAGCAACCACAAAGTATTTTAGACAAAATATTCAATAAATCAAAAGTACCTTCGATAACATCGAATTTCAAATATCGATGATATCGAAAAGTCTCTGAGCTCTATCCAGCAAAGGCTTAGTAATTATTCTTGATATTGCTTGAGGAATCAAAGGACAATTGATATCATCAAAATTTAAATATGGATAATATTGACATAGTATCGATGACATCAAAATGAGACAAGTTGTGTCCAGTGAGTTTTTGAAAGAAAAACATCTAAATGTTCGAGGAATCGAAACCCACATCGATAGTAATGAAATGCAAATCACAATGATATCGATATAAACTCGATACGATCGAATCAAGACAAAACTGTTCCATGCAAACTTGAAAAGGAAAATCTTATAAGAATAATTGAGGAATCGATATTGGCTCGATATGATCGTAATTCAAAAATCGATGAAATTGATATGGGTTCGATATCATCGAATTGAGTCAAAAAATGTCTAGCAACCTTTCTTAATATATTCATTGAAAAATTGATAAATCGATACCACTGTTGATGATATCAAAATTCAAAATTCAATATCATCAACGAATGTTTGATGCCATCGATCTTCAGTCAAAAATTTCTGGGTATGTGCTTTAGCTAAGTTCGCATCATTGAACCCGGGCTCGATAGAATCGAAAGTATACATTAGATGAAATTGAGCTCGGATCGATGGGATTGAACTTAGTCAAACTTGACATATTTATTACCGTTGGGACTTTTTGCCTATATATAGGGAGCTTGCTCTTGGTTGCAAAAGTGAGAAAAATAGAGAGAGTCATGAGAGAGTTGTGCATACTATTTACCCTAAGCTCTTTTTTTCATGAAAGTTCATCCTTTAATCCACCCTCATCATTGATATTCAATAGAGTGGATTGAGGAATGAACTTCCCCATTCAAGGATCCTCCAGCTACCATGTTAATGGCAAATCATTGAGCTGGGATACCTTGAATGCTTGAATGCTTGGAATCACTTCTTCTCTAAAATAGAAAACATTTAATAGAGTAGGATTCCAACATAACCTTGACCCAACCCGTCGCCTTTATTGGAACATCATCAAGTGTTGTGGATCAAGGGAGCTGAAGAATCTTCATTATTAAGGAGGAGATCTTCATCAACATGCTTAATGTGGCTCACCTACTTATCTGTAAGTCATTAGAGTCCAGAGACCCTGTTGATCATTCCTTTTATAGGACTGGGTCACAGGTGATTCTCACCTCATTCAAGTCCTCATAAGAGGCCTCCGACGAGAGAGTACATGTGGGTGCTTTGTGTTGACCCTTGCTCTTATATAGGGCATAAACTTAGGTCCTTGTGTAGGTCATTGTCCTATGTGGTCTAAAAGTTAGGTTCCTTATGTGTATCCTTGACCTGTGTGGTCTAAAAGGTAGGTTCCTTGAGTGGATCCTTTGCTCTTGTGTAAGGCATAAAACTTAGATGCTTTGTGTTAACCTTTGCTCTTGTGTAGGGCATAAACTTATGCCTCTGTGTAGGCATGTTAGGTACCTTGTCTAGATCCTAGAGTCAGCCTTGTGTAGGTTGTACTAGTTTAAGGTAAACCTGATTTGAAACCTCTGTTAGTGAAATCCGGTACACTCAAGGGTTGAATGCATTCACCGGAAGTGGAGTAGGCATATAGCCAAACCACTATAAAATGACTGCGTTTGAGATTGTTATTTACATATTCTCTTATTGTGTTTACTTCAAAAGATCACATGATGCATGATTATTTAGAACTGATAAGTATCACATCTCACACACGGTCACTCAGTGCATCCATCATAGACTAAATTTATATATTGTTTAGATATTGAATAGTCTTGTGATTGGATCCTCTATTTGGCTTGGAAGTATTAGAGTTAAATTAAAAGATATCTTAATAATTGGTATATTAGACTAAGATAATGGTAATAAGATTTTAAATTGTCATAAAATTTTATAAAGTCCTATTCACCCCTCTCTAGGACACTTTAACCTATTCCTACTTCTACTAGAGTGGTCATTACTCCAATTTCACTATTAACGGGTGCCAAAGTTATAAACAGTTTTTTTAATAGGTCATTTTAGGAGTTATTTCTTAACTTTTAGTCAAAATTTATTATTTTTAATAAGTTGTACTTTTTATTATTTCTATGTAATTTAGAGTTTGGAAAGTCCCGAAGTACCTTAAAGTTATCGATTGAGTCATGTGGGAGAGTTTAAATTAGTTTTGAAGACATTTTTATTTCTAGTAAATTTATTATTTTAGAAAAAGTTTTACTATTTTGATAAATCAAGAATTTGAGATTTAAAGCTTATATAATCATATGAAAAGGCTTTGTAAACAAACTTTCATCAATAATATCAATTTTATTTTTAGAGATTTTTCATTTTCTTATAAATTCTAAAGCCATTCTTGAGAAGAATGTGATGAGCTATTCTCTTTCTCAATACTCCACTACATTATTTGGTATTGGAGACTACACACCGGTTGATATTAGAGCGAGATCTTTATTCAGATCATAGCATCAACAACATATCAAAGTACAATAATAATCCTTTGGATGGTACTCTAGGGAATACTCATGCGATTAAAGCAAAGTTTGGGGCCTTTTATCAGAAGTTCAATCGTTTAATATAAGAGCTACGAGTAAGAATTTCTTAAGTAATTAAGGCCATAGATTGCAAATATATTCAAGGCAACAAATGACCCACAATCATCAAAAGGGCTAATGGTTAGTCAATTTCTAACCATATATTTTTTTGCTAATAAAAAAAAAATTAATAGTTGACTTATGTAGATTAAGGAGTGTTTCTTCAGGAATCCACTAATGAAGAAGAAGAATGGACCTATGCAGATGAATAAGTGCCTCTTGAAAAATCCACAATTATATTACTTGATGTATCCACAAATGAATCAACTGAAAGATTTGTGAACAGCCTAAAAGCAGTCCCAATTGAATCAGAATGTCAATCAATAAATGGATCAACAAAAGGGATTGATGGGTGATACAAACGACTCAATGGCTAAAGAGATTGACGCTTTCGCAATCATCACAATGAAGATCAACATCCTTTTGCTTTATAAGTAATAACCAAAGTGCATCGATCAAGCGTCAATAATGACGACAACTACACCATGTTAATTGACACTTCTATGATCATCCTATCAACATCTATGAACATCAACATCGTTATACCTTCTCAACACTAAACAAAGTCCATAGATTAAAAGTCAATGGTAATGAAGAAAATAATGTTGTTAGTGGATGCTGAGAGATTAATGAAGTTATAATTGATGTTTAGGCATTCATGATTGTAAATTTATTATTACAAGACGTGGAAGTCAGCACATTGGATGTAAAAGATTATAAAGAAATGAAATGTAATATTTTTCTTTCTAAATTTTCATCTTAAGTATAAAATTCCAATATGACATCTAAGTCTTCACTATCAATTATTATCAAAAATAAAGAAGACATACTATAACGGTAGATCATCACATAAATTCAGGCTAAATGGGCTATATAGGGAAGGGAAAAAACCTAAACTCGCATTATAACTTTTAAATGTGATAACTTTATGATCAGTTATCCATTTCATGTGTATAATGTCTTCAATAGGCTATTGATAAGATCTACATACTAGCCAATGCCAAAGGCTATCAATCTAAATGAACAATTTTCAAAAATAGATCGTTTAGGGATTTCTTTTTAGTTTTTAATCAAAATATATTATTTTCAAAAAGTTACAAATTTTACCATTTTTAGGGTATTTTAAGGTTTAAAGAGTTTAAAATATCTTTAATTTTTTATTTTGCTTCATGTGAGAGAGTTTGAGTTAGCTTTGAAGTTTATAGACACCCTACTTTAAACAAGACGACATCTCATCCGTTGGCTTCAATGGGGCCCCCAAGCAAGGCACTGTACATTTAAAAGTATGCTCTAATGACCACTATTTGTGTGGACTGGCCAAAACCAAGGCACACAAGTGGCAGAACAATGAGGGAGCACGAACCCAAGATGATCTAGTGAAACACGCCGAAATTACCAAAAGAATTAGCATAGATATGATGCTAGTAATCCGTATCCATGGATATGGTGGTCCAAACACGATATCCATGAATACGGTAGCCTGAGCACCGTATCTAGGTTAAACTAATTCTCCACTCGCCATGTCTCTACTAACCACCCTTCAAGCCAATGGATTCTGCCACTGTGGCTCGATGACGCTCCAATAGTTCCATCTAATCACGATGCCTAAGGGATGCTCGCCTATTTAAGAAGCACCTAGGCTCAGACACTAAGAAGGTTCAAAGGGTCAAAGAAGAAATAGAGCCAAGAGAGAGTTCAGAAGAGAGAGTGTCTAAAGAGGTTTGGAGCAAATGAGAAAAGCTGTCGAAGTTCTGCCAAAGTAATTTCTCGAAGTTAATTCTATAGCACCTCACTCCTCTACCCCCTTCAAAGCCTGACATTGTTGTTACTCTACCCAACTAAAAGCATGAATACTTCAAGTCAAAGAAGCTATTGAAGTCAAAGAGTAGGGTTGGGTCTAGGGATATCTGACCATCCATTTTGTAAATAAAGTTGTCGAAACTCCCTCATTTCATCTAATATCTCAAATCAACTTATATTCCAATCCACATATTCCCGAAACATAAAAAATATGCAAACTCATTTTCTTTTATCTTTATTTTGCAACTCTCTCTCTCTCTCTCTATCTCTCTCTATCTCCTATCTATCTTTTTTACTTTGCCTACCTAGGGTCTTAAACCCTACATAGTAAGGCTAGGTGTCATTTATCTCCTTTTTTGCATGGTCGGAATCTTAAACTTTGTAAAACAAAGCTAGATGCAATAATGCCAAAACTCTGCTAGATCCCTCTTAAAAAATGTAAAATCCCATAAAGTAGATACTATGACTTGCATGGGCTGAAAAGGATGCATAATCCTTTCCTCTTCCATAATCGAGCCTCTTACCCAAAATCTATGGTTGTAGACCAACCACATGAGTCACTTGAGTTGGAAAATCTTATGATTCCCTAACCTTTGAGCCATTTTACAATTTCTAGCTAGCCGTAGATTCCAAGCTTCATTTAGCTAGTGGCGACATCAAGTCAAATGCACCTTTTATATCTGAGTCAACCCTGCATTTCAATCAAATCAAAACTAAAACCAACAGACAAACAAAAAAAGCTTAGAAAGTGAGGGCATCATTCTCTCATGTATACTCATGTGTGGGAGGGCATTCACAAAATGGCGACTCCAATGGGAATTTGCTAGCCACTAGCCAGGGCCTGACTCGAAAATACGGGATTTGGCCTCAGTTTTCAGCACTCATGTGCTAGTTAAACCCAACATTCTCCCCTTAATGGGAGTCATTCTCATTTCTAGCATTCACATTCTAATCAAGTTAAGCATCCTCCCCCCAATGAGAGTCAATCTCAATTCCAACCTTTACATTTCACTCTATTACAGTCTTGTCAATCATAGCATGTACATTCCAGTAGCAAGCATTGTAACGCCCCGAAAATCGGCACCCAAGTACAAAGACTCCGGTTCCGAGTTTTTAGGAATTAACTTAATAAAATGCACATGTGTCCTCATTCAGATTCAAGTTCATTCACATACAAATAATTAGAGTTCCGCAATTCAACTTAGCGGACTAATGTGAGCTAGAGATAATAAAATATTCAGAAATATATGGCTAATAGTCAAAAATACAATTTCAATAGTGACAATTGCACAAAATTTACACATAAAGCACAAAACTAAAATAAAAGCAAGGTATTCTAGTTTCGCTCGACGCTCCCAAGGCATCACGGTGAAAGTGTAAGCCATCCAAAGTCTACTCACCAGAGGCCTCGATAGAACATGTATAAACAATAATGTCTGGTTGGTGTTTTAAAACATCGTCCCAGGTGGGAGTGAGTAGCTAATTTAATGGTTCCATTAGTTCTAAGTTACACATATTATCAATTCAATCAGCACAGGTAATGATAAAATAAGAAATTCAACATTTCATAAATACTCTTGTTAAATGCGCATATGAAGATATGACATGATGCATGCTCTCACCGTTCGACACTCCCTCAACACACGACTCTGACCACATGCTTCGCAAATGATAACACTTCTTTAACATGTGACTTCAACGCTTGTTTCGCCACATTCTAAACTAATATGATGCGATGAATGATCATGTTAGCCAAGTAATTATTAAGTTCAATTCATCTAGTATATTGGCAAAACTAAGATACCGACGTTATATCACAAGTCCTTATTCGATTCACGTGGCTCACTGCCGCATGTAGCGACTCCTTACTAGTATCCCTTGATCCAAATTTAGATGTCACCTGTTTATCTCACAAGTTAATAATTCTAAAGGTATGGTATGATACCTAAATATATGAGGATCAACTCGGTATGGGTTATCACCCAAACTGAGTATGATCACTCAGTACCGCTGGCTAGCACGCTGCCCCGACTGAATGGAGCGTTATTTTCAAAGAGATCCAGATCAAGCGGCTCACCCTAACCCACGCTCGGACCATAGCCTGGATGAACAATGGTTAGGGCATTACAGAGGTGGGGCTTATCACATAAAACTAAATCACCACAAGAAAATGGCTCGTCACCTAATTTCATTCACGCCCAGGTCGTTCGAACGGTACTTTAGCCGCAACCATCGGCCAAATAATTTGATGGGGGCTGTTCGAACAATGATTTATCACCTCTATCAGTGCTCACTGGTCACTATGGGGAGGCCCGTCACCCCAGCATAGGCTAACAACTCAGACACGGTGTCCCATACCACCATATCCGGCTCATGAGTCTTTGTTGCTCACTGGTCACTATAGGGAGGCTCGTCACCACAGCCTAGGCCGACAGCTCAGACACGGTGTCCCATACCACCATGCCCGACTCATCAGTCTTAGTGGGATTGTATCGCACTAATGGTTACGAATGGACTCATCCACTAGGAACAGGGTATCCTAGATTCAATTTGATCTTCTCATACATTGTAAACATACATGATCAGTCGGCTAGTGGACTAATTTGATTAACCTAGGAGAACCCCAACACAACTAGCATTGGGTACAAGCATCCCATGTAGTCCAGCTACTGTCAGTCGACCGTGTTCAATCCAGGTCGATCGAACAAGCTTAGGGTGACTGCCTTAACTTGGGCCACTCCTTTAGTTTGGAAGGTTAGCCAACTGACCTAACATCATAGAAATCCTAAGTATTGTTATGGACTAAACATTGCATCACACAATTATAGCATAGGTTCTACTACATATCCACTCAAGCATTTCATCGAACATGTGAGCATCCACATGGTACTGCATCCACTAAAGCATTAAATCAAACATGTGGGCATGCATAAATTAATACAATCACTTATGCAATAGATCAAGCATGTGAACATCGACAAAGTAATACATTCTACCACTTAGACATTTCATCAAACATGTGAGCATTTATATCTAACCAATAACATATAATACAATCAAACATGAAATATGAACATGCTACCTATTACAACCCATTCAGCACAAGACATCATTAACTGAGACCCTTAAGGGTTGATAAATGGAAACCTAGGCATAATGGTCCACACCTTTATAATGATTCGTTTGACTCAAAGCGCTCTTAGGATTAAGGTTATAGAGAAAATCTACCAAAGCCTAAACAATCACTCAAACCATTGTAAGGACTAGAAAACCTAACCCAAAAGACTATATTAGATAGTAGATTCTATTTCTTACCTTCAATCACCACCGAGAGAACTCTATAAAGGATTTGAGAGTGATAATGTGGCTATAGAGAGGGATAAGAGAGTGAATGTGCGAAAACCCTCACACTTCCAAGCTCCTTCTCTCTCTGTCTTTCTTTCTCCTCTTTCTCTTCTCCCTTTCTCCCTTATTCTCTTGTTGAATTTCGTATGGGAGGAGGAGGTGCCCAAACAAGGCCCTTATATAGTGTCAGAAGTGGTACAAATGGCCCTAATGGCCCTTTATCCATTATATTAACCCTAAGGGAGGTTGTTTCCCACTTATAAGGTCTTTTCGGGGGCCCACTGGCTTATCCATGTCAGGGAAAAGGTGCCCTACTATAGGATCTATAGTTTATCATAATCAAGGGGCAATCGGACACTTCAATTAATCGTGAGGGCCCCACTTATGATGAATGGTCATCGGTGATCGATCGGGCCGCGGCTATACAGATATGAGCAGGGAAATATCCTTAAATCATACCTCGAGCTTGGTTACAATCTAACAGTTGGAAAGCCACAACTTCGTGAAAGAGTAGAAAGTCTATTTCACTTGAGTTTCAGGCTTCAGCCTAGGGTATTTACGCATTTCAAGTACTCGGCCTCTGGTCCAAGTTACGCAGTTCTAGGTACTATCTTGATTCTCTACCTATGATGGACATCAAGCCCAACGAGACGGATATTATTCTATAGTTTCGGAACTAGTGACCTACTAACAAGCAGTCTAAAGCTTGTTTGAAAAATTGGGGCATTTCTAGAATGATTTATGTATCAAGATTTCTTGTGCGAAATTATTAGGGTTTAGATTAACTACATTCATAGTGTGGCCTATTTATAATTAACGAAAATGGTGATTCGGTCTTAATAACCTTAAACTGTTGGTTTTTAGGCTAAAGAAGTAATTAGATTAATTTGGTTTGTTAATTAAGATCTGACCCTTGCTTATCTCAGCTTTGAGTAGATCTTTATTTAGTTGCGGTTGTCTCGATTAGTCAGTGATAGGTTGGTAAGATTTGGACCCTACATGAACAAATCCTGAGGTTAAGCTCGATGTTTAAGTGATTGGGCTGATTCGTTGGCTTTATATGGCTGGTTGATCAAATTTATGTGGTTCTTTACTGGTACTACCCATGTATGGGCTCAATACGAGTGTCAAGGGCCAATAAGCGATAACGTAGGCTAGTAATATTGAAGATTTTCAAGGGTTTTTTGAAATTCAAAATAACAAAAATTCAGGACATTATAAGAAATCTCCTGGAATCGAGACTTCTTCTCATTTGCAGTTCCCCCTCCCAATTCCAGTCCAACACACTCCCCCTAACAGGAGCAATAACTAGGTCCAACCTCCCCTAAGCAGAAGTCATAGGGGTATTCACAAGGTCGACAACTATGAGAAGCAAACAGTGCATGAAATTGCGGTAAGGACTGCTATAGTAGAAGTAGGAATAAGTCAAAGTGTCCTAGAGGGGGGTGAATAGGACTTTATAAAATTTTATGGTAATTTAAAATCCTATTTAGCTAATCCTGATCTACGATGCAACTATCAAGATATACTCATTTTAACTCTAATGGCCTCCAAGCCAAGTAGAGGATCTAATCACAAGACTACTCAATATTAAACAAGATATAGCAATTTGTCTATGATGGATGAACTATGTGAAAGTGTGTGAGATGTGATTCTTACCAGTTCTACATATTCATGTTATCATGCATCATGTGATCATTCAAAGTAAACACAATAAAAGTATATGCAAATATCAATCCCAAACTCAGTCGTTTATAGTGATTCGGCTATGTACCTGCTCCACTCCCAGCGGACGCACTCAACCCTTAAGTGTACTGGATTTCACTAACGGAGGTTTCAAATCAGGTTCACCTCAAACCTTTACAACCTACATAAGGTTGACTCTAGGACCTACACAAGGTACCTAAACATGCTTACACAAGATAAAAGTTTATGCCCTACACAAGAGCAAAGGTCCTACACAAAGCACCTATGTTTTAGGCCACATGGGCTAAGGATCCACACAAGGAACCTAGGTTTTAGGCCACATAGGCCAAGGGTCCACACAAGGAACCTAAACATGCCTACACAAGGTACCTAAACATGCTTACATAAGATAAAAGTTTATGCCCTACACAAGAGCAAAGGTCCTACACAAAGCACCTAGGTTTTAGGCCACACAAGCTAAGGATCCACACAATGAACGTAGGTTTTGGGCTACACAGGCCAAGGGTCCACTTAAGGAACCTAGGTTTTAGGCCACACAGGCTAAGGGTCCACATCAGGAACCTAGGTTTTAGGCCACACTGGCCAAGGGTCCACACAAGGACCCTGTTTTAGGCCACACAGGCCAAAGAGCTACACAAAAGACCTAAGTTTATGCCCTACACAAGAGTAAAGGTCCTACACTAAGCACTTAAATGTACTCTCCTATTGGAGGCCTCCTATGAGGGCTTGTAAGGTTTGAGATGCACCTATGACCCAGACCTGCATAAGGAATGATTAACAGGGTCTTTGGACTCTAATGACTTACAGAAAAGTAGATGAGCCCCGCCCTATTTTACACGTTGATGAAGATATACTCCCTTGTTGATGAAGATTCTTCGGCTCTCTTAATCCGCAACACTGATGATGCTCCAATGTAAGGTGACGGGTTGGGTCAAGGTTATGTTGGAATCTACTCTAATGAATGTTACTCATTTTAAGAGACGGAGAGATTCCAAGCTCTTTAAGCATTCAAGGGATCCCAGCTCAATGATTTGTTATTAAGATGGTAGCTGGATGATCCTTGAATGAGGAAGTTCATTCACCAATCCACTCTATCGAATATTAATGATGAGGGTGGATTGAAGGATGAACTCCCATGAGGAAAAGGACTTAGGGTAAGTGGTATACAATTACTCTCTCAAAGCTCTCTCTCTCTCTCTCTCTCTCTCTCTTTCTCAATACAGCAACCAAGAACAATCTCTCCTTATAAAGGCAAAAATTTCTAACGGAAATAAAATTGTCAGAAACTAACTGAGTTTGATGTCATCGAACCTGATTCGATGTCATCGAACGTATACTTTTGATGCCATCGAATTACAAGTCGATGATACGAATTCGACTGAAAAAGCATTCCTAGAACTTTTTGATAGAAGATCGATGTCATCGAACCGATTCGATGTCATCGAGATTTGAACTTCCATGTCATCAAATTTTAGATCGATTCCTCGACATAGCTTTACACAAGAGCTTGCTGGACACTTTAAGGCTGATTATGATGTCATCAAGCCTGATTCGATGTCATCAAATTTCAAAGTTCGATCTCATCGAATCCCAATTCGATTCATCGATCTTTTCAGAAGATATTCCTTGAAAGCTCGCTAGACACTTCCTTGTCCACTTTTGATGTCATCGAACTAGTTTCGATGTCATCGAGGCTAGATCGATTCCTCGAACATTTCCATTTGATTTTCCTTTCAAGCTTGTTGGACCAGATTTGTCCAGATTCGATGTCATCGAACCTTGCTCGATGTCATCAAAGTTTGAATTTCGATGTCATTGAAGCTCGTTCCATTCCTCGAGCAATGTCAGAATATTTTACGAAGAAGATTTGCTAAACAAAGCTCTAAGTTCTTCGATCACATCAACTATCCTTCGATGTCATCGATTACTAATGTTCGATGTTATCGAAGGTATGTTCAATTCATCGAATATTCTCCCCAAATATTTTACGGTTGTTGTACATAAAAGGTCTCATTTCGATGTCATCGAAGCTTGTTCGATGTCGTCGAACCTGAGTGTTCGATGTCATTAACTTTAGCTCAATGTCATCGAACTATGCTGAAAACTTAGAAAAATTTCATTTTGAAACAGGTTTTTAGACTTTTAACTCCTATGTTATTCTAACGCTTTTAAGGATTTATTCACCTGAGTATTTTTGGGAGATGGGATGTGAGGCTTAGTTTACCTTTGACGAGCTCGGAATACACATCCGGTTGAGGCAATAGCTTGAACGATCTTCATATGGGGCTCACTTGACTCACTGACTCATCCCTCAAGCTCATTGACAAACCAGGGCACTTTCAGTGCACACATCATAGGGGGCAAACCCCCTCCAGTCAGGTCCCTCTAAAATTGATTGGCTCGAGGAATATCTCAAGGAATAACTCAGGGCTATGAAAAGCAAACTCTAGAAGCAGCACGGGTTGGATTTACTATCCACCTAATTTAGAGATCAAACTGAGGATACCAATCTTAACTAACCTTCTATTAATATTCTTATAGCCACAACCTTGATTGGCAATCGGTCACCATTGAATTGATCTTTTAATTGTATTCGTCGATAGGCATGACCAAAATACGGGGCAAGCATAGCTTTGCGTAGATCACCACTTAGAACAACCATTTTACGACTTAGATTGACTTGTGCATTATAAAGTGGACCCCACAAGCCAAAATCAATCTACCCTTGTGTTAATGAACCATTAGCCCCATTTCTATGGCAACCAAACTCTTAAATATGACTATAAATACCCTTTTTAAGAAACCCCTCCTTTTCCATACAAAATTTTCCTAATTAAGCAAGATTAGACAGTGTTAAAAGGGGAGAGTTGTATTGAGAGAAGAGAGAGGGGGCTTTAATTTGGGGATGTTGTGCTAGAATGGGGAAATTGTTGAAATTTCACCATAGTAGCTGCCTAATCTTCCACCTAATCAACTTCCACCATAAATAGGAGGTAAGTCTACCTTCTACATTGCAATTGAGGAGTTAATTTGTAAATTTCTTTATCTTACTTGAAATTTCCTTGAAATTGATATAGGGGATTTAGGCCTTTTCCAAATTTTAAACCTTGGGTGCAGTCAGATCTAGAAATATCCTTCAAAGATGAGGGTTATTCCTTCTAAGTTTCCCTCTATCATCCCTTGATAGTTACAGTTAGTGATTTCTTGAACTTGTTGAAATTTTCTATGCTACTAATGTTAGAATTACTCAATTATAATAATATTTATGTTAATTGCTGCTGAGTTGATAATATGCTTGGCGAAATGTCTAAATTGTATAAAATCATGATGTCAGAATTCATCTATGCTACTTGGTGTGATGTAATTATATAGATCTGATTAGCCTATTAACCAAGTGTTTGTGTATAGACCCAATTGACTTACAATGATGTTTTATTGGACTAATATATGCTTATGACTAAGTACATGATAGTATATATTTAGAATGTTCTGGATCAAGATTTGAATTTTATTTTTTATTTTGAATAATAGACTGCTTATCTTTCGATTGGCCATCACATGTGTATTCGGTCGATTAAGGCAAAACACGGTCAACCAACTATAGTCAAGGCTACACATGTTGTTTTACACCCAATGTTGGTTTTGTCATAGTTTCCTTGGTCCACCGGGTAGGTTACATTCATAGTTGATCGTATATATATATATATATATATATATATATATATATATATATATATATATTGTAACGCCTTGAAATTCGGGGGTCGAGCATAACTCAGCTCCCGAGTTTCAAAACATCACTTATGCAACATATTGAATGATGGATGTATGTTATCTGTATGAATGCATAAAACATGGAATAGATTAAGCCAAACTGCAAACATAATTCAGGGATAAGTGAAAGACGCAAGCGGAAGACTTAAAGAAACATATGTGTACATGTGCAAGTCCCTGAAATAAGTATACTCTGCCAGGTCATAATTACAAGTATTGCTTTCAAAAATACAAGTATCAAAATGACATTATCTATTACAATTACAAGAAAACCCAGAATCTCCGCACATCAGAACATGGTTCACATGAACCCGCTTGAGAACTGCATAAAAGAAAATGTGTCCTCATCATCCTCGTAATCCTGCTCTGCCTCAGGGGTCGCGTCAACATCTGCATCTAAGACAGGGTCTGGTTGGTGTTGAAACACAGTCCCAAAATGTGGGAGTGAGTGATCAACTCAGTGGAACTATACAGTAAAAGTTAACATGATATCAAGTTAATCAAGCAGTAATGATAAGGCAATACAATCAACACATCCTAATTACTCTTGTTAATGCAAGGATGTATGTAAAAATGATGCATGCCCTCGCCTGCACTCCCTCAACGTCTTCATCTTACTGTACGCATGACAAACTCCCGCAGTGCCAACGACTTCTACGCACATGCAATGCGGTGCATGAACATGATTACCAAGTTATTATTAGTCCTTTTCATACAGCAAGATTGAGAAGCTAAGGTACCGTCCTCATATCAATTTCCAAACAGTGTTCCATTCTAGGGTCGTCAATCCTAGACAATCTCATACAATCATATGGTTTTAGGTCGCTGCAAAGGGCTCATCACCAATCAATGCATGCCTATCATACCTTAATTACTACCCTAAGGCTCGTCGCCTCAATGCAGTAGCAAGGTATGCTCGAGGTCACTACAAAGGACTCGTCACCAATCAATGTAGGCCGACAGCACGAATATAGTGTCCCATACCACCATAATCGGCTCACGAGTCTGATGTGCTCACTGGTCACTACGGGTAGGCTCATCACCCCCGCATAAGCCGACAGCTTGACCACGGTGTCCCATACCACCATGTCCGGCTCATGAGTCTTAGCGGATCAAGGTACAATGATTAACGGAATTACATCGGTAAGTTTGGTATCTTAGATTCAAACAATAGCGTCCATACATGGTGAACATACATCGAACAATCGGGTTACTTGACGAACTCGACTAGCACGAGCGCACGTTGAGTTGAACGACATAGAGTGCGCAAACACTCCGTGTGGCCAAACCACTGCCGACAACCCTAATACGACTCGGTTTCGTCAAACACGTCCTACGTGGTGAAGACAACCTCGGCCATGAACTCAAGGATTGTTACCGATTTTCTGGACTATTCCATAGTCCCAAACACATTCAATTATAATAGATATTCATAATAACAATTTAGAACGGTAATAAAACAACAATTCTAATCATACAATATGGAAGCATTTGATGAATATGAACTTAACATGAATTACACATAAGTAGTGCTTGAAGTTAAACAACAAAGAATGTAAATTGCATGTAGGAAATCATACACACCAATAGGATAGTTGAGAATCTCTTCTCAATGCCCATAATAGGTTAATATACTAAACACTTAACCATTCAGACATTTCTACAAACACTTAGACTACATAGTCCCACATACATGACGTATGTTGGCGATAACACACATTTGGACAATTCCTTTTGCCAAGGAGTTGACACACATACAACTGGTATAAGTATACGACAATTAATCATGGCAAACACATGTTCATATTTTATATGTATACGATACTTTCTACATATACATAGAATACACAAATCTCAATGTAACACATATATATCAGGAACACACAATAAACATCACAGTTGGCATGTGAAATTACATCCATAACAATAATAAACCATTACCCAACATTGAAAGCCTTAAAAACCATAACCTATACGAATATAGTCCGCACCTTAAACCAGAAAAAGCACATATATCTGATTCAGACGAAAAGTCTTCGTCAACGGCGACTAAATAACCTAAGGCATGAATAAAAATGAGCTACATCAACACTTAGACAAGTCTAAGCTCTAACACAGGCTAGGGTTTGATTAACTTACCCAAGAAGGAACTTAGAATTGCCGAAATAACAATTCAAAAGTGATGGTTTAGGTACACAGAGTAATAAGAAAGAATCTCAAGATGATTCACCAACTTGTCTCTCACTTCTCTCTCTTTTCCTCTCTCTTTCTTAGCTAGGGTTAGGAAATTCGTATGGAAAAGAGAGTGAGGGTTTTAAGGTCTTTATATAGGCTTAAAATAGATGAAAATAGCCCTAAGGTCAAGGTATACTTAGGTTATAACCAAATCAGGCCTATTCCAATCCAACGGAACACTTCTGGTGGTCCTTTTCCCACGTGCGGTCGGACTTAAGCTCACTGACCATGGATCTAGGTCAGACTGAGTTTACGTACCGATCAGATTTACAGATCAGCCGTGGCAGACCACTCTCAATTCAACGGTCACCAAAACTCGATCAGGTCCACCGGCACTAGGACATGCCAGGGCCATCTTCCCTGATTCGAGGGTGAAATTGGGTCAGAATCCAACGGTCAGAATGCTTAGAATCGGTGCATAAGCGACACAACTCAGATTTCATAAATTATATTTAATTTCTCAGCTTTCTCACACTCTTTACTCCGGACTCAAGCAAATCGACCCAGGACATCATCTGGACTTGATTTTTGAGGTGATGGTCAAGCCCAACAAGATGACCAAAATTGTCTAAGATCGACGCTATCGGATTTTCAACGCGGGGTCCAGGTCCGATACAAAGTTTCCAAGTACTCCCAAGAGCAACTAGATTTAGCGTTGAATCCTAGATTTCAGGGTAACATAGCGTTAACGATTCTACAGGTTTTGAGTCCTGCAGATCAAATTTAAAGTGATTGGTGCAAATTTCACAAGCAATTGAGTTTAACGCTAAATAACCCACACATAACTTCTAAGGAAAAATAGAGGTAGTACTCGGGTCTTTGCACGAAATTTTTCGGGTCATTACATATATATATTTATATATGTTTGATTGTTGTACATGAGGGACGCTTGCCTATTTAAGTAGCATCAAGGCTCAGACCTTGGGGAGGTTTTAGAGAGTTCATAAGGCTGGAGAAGATAGAGTGCTAGGAGATGGTTCAAAGGAGAGAGTGTCCAGAGACGCTCGAAGGAAATGAGAACAGTTTTTGAAGTTCTGCCAAAGTAATTTCTCGAAACCGATTCTGTAGCAACTCGCTCCTTTCCCCCCTCAGAAGCTTAACAGTGTCATTACTCTACCCAACTAAAAGCATGAATACTCTAAGTCAAAGAAGCTACTAAAGTTAAAGAATATGGCTGGGATCGAGGATATTTGACCATCTACTTTTGCAGAAAAGGGTGTCGAATCTTCCCTTTTCCTTTACACATCTTAAATCAACTTGCATTCTAATCCACACATCTCAGAAACATGAAACAACAAACTCATTTCCTTTTATCTTTATTCTGCAAATCTCTTTCTCTCTCTCTCTCTCTCTCTCTCTCTCTCTCTCTCTCTCTCTCTCTCTTATCTATCTTTTTTAGTTTACTTTGCCTACCTTGGGTCTTAAACCTTATGCGGTAAGGCTAGGTATCATTTATCTCCTTTTTTGTCTACCCAGAGTCTTAAACTCCACGAAGCACAACTAGATGCAATAATGTTAAAACTCTACTAGATCCCTCTTAAAAACTGTAAAATCCCATAAGTAGATATTGTGTGTTACACGGACGAAAAAGGATGCATAATCTGTTCTGTTTTTCATAACTGAGGCCCTTACCCAGAATCTACGATCGCATACCAACCATAAAAGTCATTTAAGTTAGGGAATCTTACGATTCCCTGACCTTTAAGTAATTCTACGGTTTCTAGTCAGCCATTGATTCCAAGCTTCATTTGGCTAGTGTCGACTCCAAGTCAAACGTACATTTATATCTGAGTCAACCTTTCATTTAAATCAAATCAAAATCAGAACCGATAGACAAATGAAAAAAGCCAAGAAAGTAAGGGCATCATTCTGCCGTGTATACTCGTGCATAGGAGGGCATTCGCAAAGTCATTTATTATTTTGAGTGAAAGTTTTACTATTTTTAGAAATTTAAGAATTTAGAGTTTAAGGCTTATACATGTCATATAAAAGGACTTTTTAAACAAAATTTTCATCAATAATGTTAATTTTATCTTTCATCTTTAGATATTTTTTATGGATTCAAGGGCTATGCTTGAGAATTAAAAAATGATCTCCACTTTCTCCACACC
Organism: Magnolia sinica; assembly: GCF_029962835.1. Lineage (NCBI taxonomy): Eukaryota > Viridiplantae > Streptophyta > Magnoliopsida > Magnoliales > Magnoliaceae > Magnolia > Magnolia sinica. Next base: position 67,364,268 of record NC_080586.1, on the reverse strand, counting down.
CTAGTACGTTAGCCCCACATGTACATATTTAATATAAATAATGAAATCCTTTAGACGACAAACAAGGAACAGAACCTCCTAACTATTACAAACAACTTCTTTGAATAACAATGGAAAACTATTCCTAACTCATTTTTGCTTGGGAGGTGAAAGAAATTTGTTAATGCATGCTGAGGAATTAATGTTATATTTGTTTAAACTTATCTCACTATTATGGACCACTTAAAGCATGGATATGCTTGATTATTTAGTTAAGGTATGGCCACAATCAGCGCTTTTAGGCGACGGTTTTAATAAGGTTAAGTGTAACATATTGGCTTATTTGGAAGTTAATAGTAAACAACACGTTCCCAGATCACTTTTTTTTTTCAGTAGAGGTAAGCACTATTTTTTAAACACCATAAACCCAATTGATTATCGAGGTTTTCTTGAATATATCATGATGAATTGTAATATAAAAACTCGGGCTTTAGCCTTTGAATATTAATATTCTTCTAATGATCCAAGCCATTTATATGATGAGTCTCAACTTGTGTAGTGAATACACAATAATAAAATCGCTTAAATTGGGTTGTTTCGACCATTTGCAATTTATCTCTTTCCTTTGAAAAATAAATGAGTAGCACAAACTTTATATAAAGGGTTAAAATATTCAATCTCAAATTCTTTTTCTAGCATCTCAATCCAAGGAGAGGCCTATCAAATAAATGATTTCGATCATTAAAAAATAACTCAATTCCAATGGAAAAAGTCCCAGTGTATCATATTGCAATATGTTGGGATATAGTCGAGGAAATCAGTTGGTACCTTCTTAATTGGGTTTTCGTATCCTATAAATGGTATAAAAATGACAATTGATTTTTATAAATCAGTACCTTAGTAATTGTTTTTTTTTTCTTTTTTACATTCAGATACCTTTTTATAATATGTGTGTGCACTGATTTATGCACCTGTTTGTTAACAACATGAGTCCGTGTGTTAGGGAATCAGTTGAGCCCTTGAAAGTTAAAGACCGAAGACACAATAGGACATGTAGCATCAAAGAGTAAAGAACATGTAAATGAGGTTCCTTGGTGACCCTAACCTTAGACCCAAAACAACCTTGCCTCTAGATATTCCTAATATTTATAGGTAAGCCTTAATTGATAATCACCTAGCCTTAGGAGCCTTAATGGAACATGATAAGATAGGGTAAAAAAGGTGCAAAGTTGTTGTAAAATATACTGCCCAAAACAACAGTTTTCAAGGGATCTTCTGTAAGTGCTATAGTTTATATCCCTGTCTGTTGTCAAATTTGTGGTGCCAAAATCAATGTTATGTTATATATAACTTGCTTAAGTGAAGCTCTCTCAAGGATCAACATTCATGAACAAGCTAAGCTCACATCAAGCAAAGCTCATAAGTACAAGGATCAATCTTGAATGAAAGAACTGCTCACAAGTACAAGGATCAATCTTGAATGAAAGAACTGCTCACAAGACAAGACTCAAGCTACAAGACTTCAAGAAGAGTTCAAGGCAGTTTGTACACTTTCAAGATTGAGCTACATCAAGATTACAAGGCTCATACTTCAAGGTCACTTGTTCCTAATGTTTCAATGTCCATACTTCATGATTGAGGTTTGATTGACCATAGGTTGACCTTAGAAGTAGGTCATTTTGGATACATAAACCAAATGTTTATTTTACATGTGATTGGTCTGTTCTTCGACTAGTCCTAGGTCTTCTTCGACTAGTCCTAGACTTGCTTCGACCAGTCTAAGAAATTCCTCGACCAGTCGTGAGTTTGTTACAAATTCTGGATGAAATCTGTTAGCCTTCGACTAGTCCTGGAATCTGTTCGACCAGTCGTAGGAACAGTGTCGACTGATCTTCGACCAGTCGTAAAACCTTCGACTCGAAGTCCAGCGATGGTTTACAGGACCTACGACCAGTCGAAGGAAACCTACGACCAGTCGTAGGTGACCTACGACCAGTCGTAGGAGACCTACGACCAGTCGTAGAACGGTCAAAGTATATCCCGCCGGTTTTTTCAAATATCTGTTATGGCTTCGACTAGTCGAAGAGCACTCTAGACCAGTCGAAGACCCGATCTTCTCACTTATAAATAGTGCACGAATCTCAAAAGAAATCATCAATTTAACTAAAGTATTCAATCCAATCTTCGTCGAACTTCTGAGAGATAATTCTGTGCTCCATCTAAGCTAAGTGTGCTTATTTAATATTCTTCTTTCCTTAGCTTTATTTTAATTGATTTTGTTTCTGCTATTCCAATCTGATTTGAAAAGAGGAATTGTTATTCCCTTTCTTTGGAATCAAAATCAATTAAGGCAAGCCCTATTTGGTTTAATTTAAAATCTATTAGAACTAGAACCATTGTAATCGAGTACTGGACATTGAACTTGGACATTCAATCATCTACTTTGATTTGGTTCTACCGGGCTGCTACAACGAAGAAGATATTCAGGTATTTTACATATTGTAAATTCCTTTCTATTATTTTGGTTTCTTTCAAGATTTGCCAGAAAAATCTTGTTATATTGGTTATCCGAGGAGAGCCAGAAAACTCGAAAATGGGTTTTTAATTATGTAAGCCCACATACAAAGACACAATTGTAAGGGTTTTGGGTGAACCTGGGAAAACCTATTTTTAGTGAACGCTAATATCCCCTGTGTGAGGATATTAGGAGTGGAGTAGCTTTTTGTGTGGCTGTTGTTTAACAGTTGGTGAACACACAGGCGAACCACTATAAACCCTTGTGTTGTGGTTGAATGGTTTATACTTCTATTCTTTAATTATTCTTTTGTGGGTTGTATGTATGGTGGTGAATGTTGTAATCATTTAATTCAAGCTTTGTGAGAATGTTGTAATAGTTTAGAATTTATTTTCAGTTATTCCTTTATCAGCTTGAATTTCAATTTCATTTGAAAGTTGTTCCAGCAAGGTTGCCCTGCCATTTTTATGGTGTATGGATGTCCCTAGAACAATACATTTTTTATTACAAGCTATTTCAATTCAGTTTATATTTATTTTTGTATTCCTCTTCGATTTGAGACTTGATACAAAGATCTTTCTAGAAATAAGGTTATCCTACCATAAACTCTGTTTTTGGTGTAAGGTTGTCCTTAGAACAATGTTTGTATCAACCTCTCAAGATCTGAATTTTGAGGTTATTTTAATTTACTGCATTGTGATTTACTTTGGCTATCATATTCTTTATTATTCCGCTGTTATAAGTTTTATTTGGCACTGTCCTATTCACCCCCCCTCTAGGACATATAGCTTGGCCTTTTCATCTTCGGTCCCATCGATAGACTCTTGATGGGTCTCAAGTGATAACTTTAATCAATCGAAGCTCTCCTCGATCGATCGAAGCTATGAGCTTAATCGATCAAAGGTGGCCAAAAACATCCAGCAACAAATGTCTAAAATTGTAAGTGTTATAATGAATAAAGCATTATTGTTTGTCAAATTTCGATGGGACAAAATAACTTATGGAAAGTTCACCTTCAAGTACTAGCCATGAAGTTGGATAGTGCAAGCATATGCATAAGTCATGAAGATGGATAGTTCAAGCTAAAATAAATTCAAATTCTACTACACTTCTAGTAGAAGATCAAGCTCCACTTTCGATTGTACTTCAAGTAGAATATAAACTGTGCACTATTCAAGATTCAAACTTTACACTCCAATGTCCAGTTTTCTCAATTATAATTGACCCTAGAAAGACCTTAGATTTAGGTACTTTCAAATGATAAACCTATATGGGTTTTTATACTTTTATTAAGCTTTAGTTCGACTAATCTAAGCCTTGGTTCGACTAGTCTAAGTTGTGGCTCGACCAGTCTAAGAATATCTTCGACCAGTCTAAGTTTAAAATCCAAAAAACAGATATTTATGGTGATTTCTTGACCAGTCGAAGAGGAACCTTTGACCAGTCGAAGAGGAACCTTTGACCAGTCGAGGGTTGCTCGACTTGAAGTCCAGCAAGTATTTTTTAGCACCCTCGACCAGTCGAAGCCTGTTCTTAACTAGTCGAAGAGGGCCCTTGACCAGTGAGCAAGGCCTTCGACTAGTCGAAAGATTGTTTTATCCGATCGTGCCCAAATTTTGAAATTTGGTTAGATCTTAAACGAGTCGAATGAGACATTAGACGAGTCGAAGCAACAACATTTCAACTGATAAATGGAGGCCTTCTCTCAATCCAAAATTACTCATCCAAGCTAAGAAAAGCCTTCACTTAGAAAGATAGACATCCCCATTATCATCAAGTTATTGCACGGTATTTTATATTTTTGTTTATATAACTTTTATTTTTAATTCCTCGATCTCTTTTCATGAATCATATATTTTAAAGAGAGTAATCACTCTTCTTTTAAGATCTGAGGGATTGAACATTCTACTTCAAGCGAAGCGATTCTACGGGCTACATCAAGAACATCTTCAAAAAGAAGATAAGTATCATTCTATATCTTTGTATTTTGGTTTCTTTGAAATATCCAGAAAATCTCATGTATTGATTTTGACTGAGATAACCAGAAAATCTCAGCGTGGTGTTTTGTTTGTGATGGCCCTTCTAAAATCACAAATGTGTAGGTTTTAAGGTGAACTTGTGAAAACCTTGTTTATTAGTGAACACTAATATCACATGGGTTGTGATTATTGGGAGTGGAGTAGGTGTGGCTGTTTGAGAACAGTTGGTGTACACACCGAACACTATAACTCCAGGTGATTGTGGTGAATGTTTAATTTGTGTATCTGTGGTGAATGATTGTAATTTAATTTATGCAAATGCGGTGAATGCTTGTAATAAATAGCTCTCTTATCTCTTACTTAGTTTGAGATCTTGATCCTTACAAACGTTCGTGAAATCAGGTTGTCCTACCGAAAACTTTATTTTTGGTGTAAGGTTGTCCTACGAACTAAGTTTGAATCAATTTTTCAATACTAGTGCTATTGAGATCTGTGATTTATTCTGATTTATTTATTATATCAGTCTTTAAGTTTTTATTTAGCATAGTCTTATTCCCCCCCTCCTCTAGGATTATTAGCTCGCCTTTTCCAGTGGTATCAGACCTAAGTTACTCATATTTTTGGATTAGGTTCCTTAAGTTTAAAGATCTAGAGCTTTCATTATGTCAAATTTCGATAGCTTGTCTATTACCAGGCCACCACCTTTTGATGGCTCTAACTATGTATATTGGAAAGCTAAAATGAGAATTTTTCTAAAACTCTTAGATAAAAGCGTATGACAAGCCATTGTAATCAAATGGAAACCACCTATGTTTAAAGTTCTAGGTAGTGATGGAACCAAGTCCATGAAAGAAACTCCATTCTATTTATAGACTACACCTCAGAAAAATGAAAGCAATGCAAATGTTAAGGCCTTAAATGTCATTACTTGTGCTCTATCACCTGATGAACTCAAAAGAATCATTTCATGTGATACAGCTAAACAAGCTTGGGATATTCTTGAAATGACACATGAAGGAACTACTATAGTCAAGAAATCTAAAGTTCAAATCCTCATTACAAAATTTAAGAAAATTTGTATGGAAGAAAATGAAACATTCATGGACTTCTATACGAAATTAAATGATATATTAAAGTCTATGCGGGGTCTAGGAGATGGAATCCCAGAAATTAAGGTATGTTCTAAAATACTACGATCTCTTCCTGAGAGGTTTAATTCCAAAATAATTGTCATTCAGGAACTAAGAGACACTAATTTAATAAAGGTTGAGGAGTTAGTTGGTTCTCTCCAAATGTACAAGTTAAATTTTAAAGCTCCTAAAGGTAAGTCCATTGCTCTTAAATCATCTAAATCTATTTCAAAAGTTAACTGTGTTAATTCTGATATTAAAGATACAGAAGATGATATGGCTTTACTTGCTAAGAAATTTTACAGAATTTTCAAAAATAAGAAAAGATTTGATTTTCAAAAACCTTTTGATAACAGAAAGGAAAAATCTAAAACCTGAAAATCTATAAAAGATAGTCAATGTTTCAACTGCCATGAATACGGGCATTTGGCGAATAAATGTCCTAAAAGGAATAAATCAAAAAGAAATGGCATGATAGCTACTTGGGATGAATCATCTGGTTCTAAAAGTACTTTTGAGTCAGATAAATCAGAATAAGAAAATTCATATGAAGTAAAAGCCCTGATGACTATAGCCAGAGTCACCTCCTCAGATAGCTATAACTTATCTGATTATGATAATCTCAGGAGTGACCTTGAAAATGAGAATAAAGATGATCTTCAAGATGCCTACAATGCCCTATACGGGGAAAGTTGCAAAATTGCTGTCAAACTAAAAATTCAAAAGGAAAAATGTTTTAAACTGAAAGAAGAACTTGAAAACAATATTTTGGAAAAATCTCATCTTTCTGATTGTTTTGAAAAAGCAAAACTTGATTTAAATTTCAAAACCTTAGAGTTAGAAAAACTCATAATTGAAAATGAGAATCTAAAACTCGAAGTTTCTTCTCTTTTGAGTTCTAAAGATACTTGGAGATATGCTTATGGAGATCTTAAGCTGGAAAAACTATTAAACGCATCCAAAAAATATAACAATAAATCAGGTCTGGTCTATATCAAAGATAGTTCACTAAAAAATAAAAATGCATTTCCTATATTTATAAGAAGTGAATCCTCAAACTCAAAAGATAAGAATTTGAGAAAATATAGCTAAAATGATTTTAAAAATTCAAAATCTTTTCAAGCTTCTAAGATTAATTCTAATGCCATCAGCTATAGAAATCAAAGATATAATAAACAACCTTTAGCTTAAAAAATAGTAGACTTACTCAAAGAGCTTCTTAAATCTTACTCAAATGAAACCGAAGTCAATAGATTGAGAAATTCCAACTCCTATAAACATAGAAAAATCAATGGAACTCCTCAACCCATAACTATAATGAAATGGGTTCCAAAAGTTACATTTCTTGTTACCCACACTGCCTTTAAAGCTTCTAGCTATTCAAAATGGTACCTGGACAGTGGATGTTCAAGACATATGACAGGTGACAAAGAGATATTCATCAACTTCAAATAAATAAATGATGGTTCAGTTACTTTTGGTGATGGAAACAACTGCAGAATTATAAGTTAAGGTACTGTTTAACTTTCTAATCTTCCTCCTTTTGTGAATATTTTGTATGTCAAAGGACTTAAACACAATCTCTAAGTATATCTCAAATCTGTGATAATAAACATAGCATAAAATTTACTAATCACGGATACAAGAATACAAATGAGAAAGGATGTGTGATATTAAATGGTTGTAGGACTTCTGAAAATTGTTATATTATCAATGAGTCATGCTCTTCTAAATTTTCATGTTACATGGCCCAAATAGATGAAACGAAACTATGGCATAAACGTCTTAGACATGTTAACTACCAAAATCTTTATAGATTGAGAAAAATAGATCTCATTCAAGGTCTACCCAAATTTAAAAAGATTGAAAAGATATATGGTACATGCCAAATTCGCAAATAAACTAGAAGTAGTCACAAGAAAGTGAACTCCTTAGCCACAACCAAACCTTTTGAACTTCTCCATATGGATTTGGTTGGAACAATAAGAACGGAGAGTAGAGGTGGAAAGAAGTATTTTCTTATTATTGTTGATGATTTTACCAGATTTACTTGGGTAGCTTTCTTGAGAGAGAAATTTAAGACTCTCAATGAAGTCTAAAGAATACTGAAACAAATTTAGACTGAAAAAGAAGTAAATGTAATCAAGATCAAAAGTGATCATGGCACTAAATTTGAAAATAGAAATTTTGAGAAGTAATGTATAGATCATGGTATATCACATGAGTTTTCTGCTCCTAAAATACCTCAACAGAATGGGGTTGTTGAAAGGAAGAATAGGGTGCTACAAGAAATGGCCAATGTGATGCTAAATAGTATGAATTTACCAAAAAAACTTATGGGTTAAAGCTGTTAATACAGCATGCTACATAATAAATCGTGTGTATATTAGAAATTCAAAAGATAAAATAGCCTATGAGTTATGGTTCAATAAGAACCAACTATCAAATATTTTCAAATTTTTGGAAGAAAGTGTTTCATATTACGTGACCGAGAAAATTTAGGGAAGTTTGAAGCCAAGAGTAATGAAGGAATATTCTTGGGTTATGCTTTCAATAGTCGAGCATATCGAGAAACCTGACAACACCCACATCAATTCTAGATGATGATGAAGTCAACTTTATCGAGAAACCTGACTCTTTATATAATCCAGTTAATGCTGAACTAAGATCAGTTAAAGACCATCCTACTGATCTAATATTAGGTAATCCTCTTACTAGTGTATGAACAAGAAAACAGTTAGAGAAAATCTGTAACTATGTTTACTTTACTTCTCAAATTGAACAGGCTAATGTAAAAGAAGTACTTGCCGATGAAAATTGGATGGTGGCCATGCAAGAAAAGTTAAATCAATTTGTAAGAAATGATGTTTGGTATTTGGTTCCTAGAACTTCTGATAAACATGTAATTGGAACAAAATGGATTTTTAAGAATAAATCTGATGAAATTGGAAATATCATTAGAAATAAGGCACAACTGGTTATACAAGGCTACACTCAGATAAAAGGAATTGACTATGATGAAACCTTCGCACCATTTGCATGCCTAAAATCAATTAAATTATTTATTTCTATTACTTGTTATAAAAAATTTAAAATATATCAAATGGATGTCAAAAGTACATTTTTAAACAGTAATCTATATGAAGAAGTTTATGTTAAACAACCTATGGGTTTTGAAGACCCCAAATTTTTAGATCATGTATATCGTCTCAAAAAGGCACTTTATGGTCTAAAACAAGCTCCTAAGGCATGGTATGAGAAGTTGACTAAGTTCTTACTCAGTCACAACTTTATCATGGGAAGCGTTGATAAAACATTATTTGTCAAAAAATATAATGAACACATATTAATTGTACAGATCTACGTTGATCTACAAGCACTAACTTGTCCATTGAGTTTGCAGAGCTTATGAAATCCAAGTTTAAAAGGAGTATGGTTGGAGAATTGAATTACTTTCTTGGTCTACAAGTAAAGCAACAGCAAGATGGTGTTTTTATTTCTCAAACCAAATATGTTTTAAATTTGGTAAAGATATTTGGATTTAAAAATGGTAAAAAGTTTGATAATCCTATGAGTACAACTCTCAAACTTTCAAAGGATGAAATAGGTAAAAGTATAGACTCTCACTTATATCAAAGTATGATTGTAGTCTCTTATACTTAACTGCGAGTAGACCAAATATTGCTTTTAGCATTGGAATCCGTGCTAGATATCAATCTGATGCAAAAGAATCTCATCTCATTGTTGTTGAACGTATAATTAGATATGTCGCAAGTACTGCTAATTTCGGTCTATGGTATCCTTATGATATGACTGTTCAACTAGCTGGATATACCGATGCTGACTGGGCAGAAAATATTGACGATAAAAAATCTACCAGTGGTGGATGTTTCTATATAGGAAATTGCTTAGTTTCCTGGCACTGCAAGAAACAAAGTTCTGTATCTTTATCTACAACTGAAGTTAAATACATCACAGCTAGTAATATTAGTACCCAGCTAGTTTGAATGAAAAGAATATTAGCTGATTATGAAATTAAGCAAGATACAATGATTCTGTACTTTGATAATTCTAGCGCAATCAATATTTCAAAGAATCTTATTCAACATTCTCTTACAAAACATATAGACATTAGATTTTATTATATTCGAGAATTGGTTGAGGATAAAAGCATTTTATTAGAATATATCCAGACTGAAAATTAGCTTGCTAACATGATGACTAAACCGCATGACAGGAATAGATATTCCAAATTAAAACATAATATTGGTATGTGTACTTCTAATTGATTAAATCATGTTGTTTATTATTTGCATGTTTTATTTTTTAAGATTTTTTTTTTAAATGAGATTTTTTTTCAGATGCTCGACGGGTCAAGTATGTCCTTAACCAGTTGACACCACACTCGACCGGTCGTGGATCTCGGGCTTGCTTATTATAAGAAGAAAAAATACTTTTTCCACCCTATTTCTCTCTTCTTCCTCGACTAGTCGTGACTCCACTCATCAAACCCATCTCCATTTCCTCCATGTAGGTGGTTCATTTCACTTTTTTCTTGATTTGGGTTTATATTTACTAGTTAATCATTCCTTTGTGATTCGTTTTGAGTTTCCCACCCTCTATAGTAGGTTTTACGTAAAATCTGATCCTTGCTAAACCCATCTTTTATTTGTAATTTTCTCTATTGTGATCTCTAAATGGAGCATCGAACTAAGAGGAAAGTCACTCATGGCTCTTCCTCCAGGTCGACTCCAGTTAGACTTAGAAACTTAAGATCTCCTGAAGAAGATTCGAAGCATGTTAGGGATCTTCACAATCGGAAAATTATCATAGAGAGGATAGTAAATGTTGATTATATTGCTCCATTCCAGCTCCTTCAAATCCTTACCTCTATTGATTGGGAAAACATTCTTAATTGGGGTGGAACGGCATACCGCTCTATTGCACAAGGGATGTATGCTTTGATAGGTGAACTATCTGTGAGACCCGACCCGAGTTCGCTTGTGTGCATGTGGGTGTAAGTATACATTCCGTCCATCTTGGTCCCACGGTCCTACCAGTCGAATCTGGTGACCCGTGACCCTTGGATAGTGTTTGCGGTCATCCGTGAGCCCAGTCGTGAAGACCCGACTCGGAACGAGTTGAGACTTATGCCATTGTGACCGCATCGTCGCCGCGGTTCTAATGACACGTCTTGTGCGTCCATCCGATGTGTGGATCATAAGTTGTGTGCATCTCATTTGTAGCCTTTGAGCATGATCATGTGGCCCACCTAGTGTGGAGGGCACATTTTTCAAGGTGGTCACCCTCTTTTGTGCAAATTCGAACACACACCACCCATACACTACCTAAACCCCCAATATCCTACACCACCCACCACCCACACACTACCCATCCCTACTCTGGCCTAGTAACATAGTTTATATCACCATAAGCTATGATGATTTTTCTCTTATCTAAGAGAGAGAGTGATGATTACTCTCCCTCTCTCTCTTTTCTAGCAAATTTCCATACTCTCCCTATCATTTCTCTCTACTCTCTTCTCTCTTTCTTTCTCTCTTGCAAAAAAAATTCAGCTCCATTTTTCCTCTTTTTCAGCCCCTTCTCCTCCTTTTTCCCCTCAATCCCTCCATTAAAAACCCATCTCAACCCTTCATCTTGCTTCCTTGGATAGTTAGAAGCTTGGAGTGGAGTTTTGATAGAGCTCTTAAGGTAGGTGTGCATGCAATTGCAAATTCAGATTTCTTCCATTTCTTACTTGTTCTTCCCTTTTTTTTATGTTGAAGCTTGTAGGGCCCATCAAATGATGGTGGTGGCCCCCAAGATTTCATGGATGGGGCTCATAGCCCATCTTACTTGCATGCATGTTCCATGCAAGGGGTCATTCTTCATAGACCCCTACATGGCTTTTCCTTCTTTGATCAGGAATCTTTTGGTCATTTAAACTCTTGATCCATGGTGGAGATTGCATCTCCACCATAGATCTCAAGTAGAAATCCTATGATCATGTAGATCTTGTATATTTTGTGATAGTGGAATGTGTGTGCATGAGTGATGAGGGGAAGGGCCTCAATGTGGAGAGACCCTTCCCTTGTGGCCGAATCCTTATTTTCCTTTACTGATAACCTTTTGATCATGAGTGTGTAGCCCCCTTTGTGGACCAAAAATATCCAAACCATCCATGGAGGGTGGACGTCCATGACAGTCCACCCTTGGACGTTGGAGCCCCCTAATCCACCTATATGGGGCACATGCAAGGGATGTTTTGTAATGGGAAGGGTTTGGATGTTTGTGGGCCCCACTGGGGTGGTCCATACCATGATTTTCTGGGATTAAATCCCCATTTAAATAATGTTTATATTTATTTATTTTCAGTTATATGTTGTTGTCCAAAACTGTCTGGACAAATTTTTGGGTTATCTTGAGGCCAGATTTTTGGGCATTTGGAGGGGTGTTTAGTCCCATGTAATATATGTTTCTTAAAGGTGTGGACCCCACCTATAAGTATGCCAAATTTCAGTCCCAACTAACTCCATTTGGTTATCCAAAAGGGTGGGCTAAGAGGGGTGGTCAGCCTGATTTTCTGCTATCCAGTCCAGCAATGTAGACTATTATAAACTGAAATTCATAAATTATTTTGATAATGGTAGGCCACCTTTTTGGGTTTCCTCTTATTTTATACATGATGAGAGACTTGGCCCTCAATTTCCAGAATTTTGGAGGCCCAGGACCCACCCATCGGAATGGCCCAAATTCAGCACAGTCATATTCCAGTAATACTCCACCCTATACAGATTATATCCTTCAAATTAATTAAAATAATTCTAGGTATCTTAAAATCATGAAAATTTACAGGGAGGTGGTCCACCCATGTTGGGACCCACCTACCAATTTTTACACCCATGTTGGGACCCACCTTCCAATTTTTAAGGCCAATGGACCCCTGTACACACCGTGGCGAGGGCTGGACTGGCCCACCACGTTGGGACGTCCAGGTCTATCCAATTTTTTTAGACAGACTATTTTGTTTAAATTAATTAAAATACTTAAGAAACACAATAACTAAAAATTTCATATGCCATGGATGTAATGAAATATGCAGTGCAAAGGGAATGACCATGTCAGAGTGTGAAGTCGGGATGGTAGTACGTAGTATCGCAGGCTACTATGGGGTCCATCACAAGGGACTTCTATCCAAACCAGTCCCATACCTAAATTTGGATAGTCAGACTCAATGTGGTAGACTCCTGATCTCAGGTTAATCATGTGCCCAACCGAAATCCTGACCATACGAAGGTACGCAATAATTAGTTACGCACCACCAGCCCGAGTGGATAGTGAATGAATAAATGAATGAGTATGCAACTCCTGCTCAATAAGTCCACATATCAGTACAGTTCCTCTCTGGGATCATCACCAGGGTTTAGTACACTCCAAATGGCACTGCCACTCTTCCAGCCGTATAGTCCAAGTGAGCGTAAGAAACCTCACTATCTACCTGGCCAATAGTCTGCCAATACCTATCCGACACGTCGATATCGGACCCATTCACGAGCTGGTCAAACTTAGCCTAGTAATGCCCCCTACGCTCGGGCGGGTAAGGCCACACCCCCTCCCAATCGACCACGACACAATGGGAGACGTGGCCTCCTGGTATTCGGCACTCGAGCGCTCATGTATCCACTCGGTATCGACGTTAGGGCGTCCTCTAGTACCAAGAGGGTTTAGGAATTTTTACCTATGGCCATCTATGGCAGCCCAATGCTAGAACAAATTTTCGGTGTCCTATCTGGCCATCCACGATATGCTTGTGGAGGCTATGACCCTAATGTCGCTAGGGCATACAGTAATCATAATGCACGGTGCATGAGTCATACAATCTAGTCATGCATCAATCCTGCGCATACCGTGCGCTCATGCGAGATAACCTCCGCCTATCAGGGAGTCAACATGCTCAATGACATATGCAATGATCAACCACATCTCATAACAAACATGCAGATGATGCGTGTAGGCATGTATCATGATGCAATGCTGTCACATACTCATAATCGGTATCAATAACCGGCATTGACAATCGACCTCGACAATGATCCTAACATATAGTGGACCCATGACCTCACACAAGGGACAAATATAAAACACCATAGGCCTCACTCAAGAGCTTAATACACATCACGATGGACCTTTCACATGGGCCTAACATACATCACAATGGGCTCCATAACCTAGCCCTCAAATACACCACAATGGGCCTCATACAATCATAATGGGTCACGTCACATGGGTCTAATACGCATCACATGGGCCTATATACATCGGATGGGCCACGTCCCATGGGCTCCGAATACATCACAATGGGCCACAACCCATGGGTCCCAAGTACATCACAATGGGCCTCTCACACGGGTCCATTATGCATCACATCAAGATGGGCCTCATATACATCAAGTGGGTCGCATCACATGGGCCACATATACATCACAATGGGCTTCTAACACGGGCCACGTATACATCATAATGGGCCTCTAACACGGGCCTAATATACATCACAAAGGGCTCCATAGCCTTATATACATTACATTAGGCCTCGACAATCTGACTCGGCCAAGATACTTGGCCTTGACAACCAGAATCGGCAAATCGGTCACGTCAATCAGAAGCGGCCGAACAATCGGCCTTGACAAATCAGAATCAGCCTCGATACTCGACCTCAACAATTGAAATCGACCGAACAAGGCCTAAGGAAAGGTCACAATGTGGACCTTCAACCACCATTACCCATCAATATGAACATTTAACCGACGTCGCTCCCTAAGGAGTGGTCCACATAGAGCCATACGTATAGTGGGGCCCATGGCCCTACACAAGGGCCTAACATACATCACTATAGGCCTCACTCATGAGCCACATATGCATCACATTGGGCCACGCCCATGGGCCTCGAATACATCATAATGGGCCCCGCCCATGGGCCTTGAATGCATCACAATGGGCCTTCGCATGTCAAGTGGGCCTCATCACATAAGCCTCACATGCATCACATTAGTCCTCACACAAGGCCATATGTATCATCATAACGGTCCCCATATACAAGCCGCATGTACATTACAATAGACCATATCCCATGGGCCCCGAACACATCGTAATGGGCCACATCCCATAGGCTTCTCATACATAACATCGGGCCTTGCCATCTGGGTCGGAAATACATCACAATGAGCCTCAACCCATGGGCCTTAATGCACAATGGGTGGGCCCTACACCTGGGTCTAATATACATCACAAATGGGCCCTGCACAGGGCCTCATACACAACAAGCATGGGCCTATCAGTGGGCCCTAGGTAGGGTTATAATGCGAACATTTAACCAACATTATTCTTACAATGTAGAATCACATTATTCAAACCAACATTGCTCCCAAGGCATGGCCCGCCATAAATATCATTACACAAACCATGGTGGAATCACATTCAATGGGCCTCATGTACATTCCATTGGGCCTCGACCCATGGGTCTCCAATCATCAAATGGGCCTCATAAATATCAAGGTGGCCTCAACAACAGGCCACAAATACATCAAGGTGGGCCTCCTCAAATGGGCCTTAACCCATGAGCTCCAAATACATCACAATGGGTTTCAACCCATGGGCCCTAATACATCACGATGGGCCTTCACCCATGGGCTTCAAATACATCACAATGGACTTTGCCAAATGGGTCGAAAATACATCACAATGAGCCTCAACCCACGGGGCCCTAAATACATGACAGGTGGGCCCTGCACCTGGGCCTCAAAACACGCAACAGGTGGGCCCCGCTTATGGGTCAAGGGTACATCCTGATGAGTCACATGTATATCAAAGTGGGCCCCTCGATTGGGCCACAAAATACATCAAAGTGGGTCTGACGGATGGGCCATAAAGTACATCAAGGTGGGCCTCACAATGGCCACAAAACACATCAAAGTGGGCCTCAATGGATGCTCATATCACAGAGTGGCCCGCCGTGATGTGTTTGAGACCCAACCAATTCATAAGTTAACATAGAGCTAAATGAAGTGGAAGCAAAATATAAGCTTAATTGGAAGCTAATGTGGCTCCTAAGAAGTTTGAACGGTGGATGTCACTATCTCCACTATTTTCAATGATGGGGTCCACTTGAGCCTTAGATCTGACTCATTATTAGTCTCAAGCTTGTTAAGATAAGCTCGCCAAGTGGTTGGACGGTTTGGATGCAACACATGCATCAAGGGTGGGGTCCACATGAACTATGGATCTGACTCAGTCTTTAGCTCATGCCATCAAATGAGCTTTCAAATGGGCTGGATGGCTTGGATGCATCACATGCATCATGGTGGGGGTCCATATGAAGGCCCATCATCAAGTATATATTATATATAACATAATATATAATCTACATATAATATATATAATATATACAATATTATATATAATATAATACAATATTATATTTGATATAATATATATGTATATATACACACACACTGCACACACACACACACACACCGTCCCACACGTGGGGGTGGGTCCCACCGTCCAGTGTGGATGGTGTGGATAGAACACATAAATCAAGGAGGGATTCCACCATCCACGGTCAGTGGACGGTGGGAATGAAACACATACATCTCTGTGGGTCCCACGTGGGCCCACCACAATGGTTATTTGACATCCAACCGTTGATAAGGTCACACGGACCTGGCTGAATAGGAAAAAAAATTCATCTTGATCCAAAACTTCTGTGGCCCAGAAAAGGGGTTCCAAGGTCAGATGTTCAATCCCACTGTTTCCTCTGATGTGGGCCACCTGAGCTTTGGATGTGACTAATTTTTGGAGGGGGCCCACTTCAAGCAGGGGCCCACATAATGAACGGTTTGGATGACATACACACATCATGGTGAGGCCCACGAGTGGGACCCTGTCCCGCCCATCCGCCCATAGCTCAGGACGCCTGCGCTCGTCCTCAACTCTGACAAAAGCAGCAGCCGAAAAACCATTTTCTTACGGTTTTTCACATGTGTGGCCTGCATTAGGCAGATCCACACCACCCATTGCATTCCATGGCCCGATACGGACTAAACAAGCCCAGTATTCAAAGTATTTCAGTGTATAAAACCATCGGGGTAGGTTTCAACGGTAAAAACCACCATTTACTATGCTATGGCCCGCCAGAACCTTGGATTGGCTCCATTTTTCGGCTCAACGCCTAAAATGAGTTGTTAAATAGGATGGACGGCGAGGATTGAACTCATACATCAATGTGGAGCCTACACAAGTGGCTCACCCCAAATGCCTTGAACCAAGGCTAATATTTGTGCTTTCCATGAACGTCCAGCGTCCAGGGACGCTGGATGGTTTGTGCTCTTCAAGTGGGCTGCCCAGGTGGGCCACCAAATGATGATTGGTGTGAATATAACACTTATAAAGTGGGCCCCACCTATAGGTGACTTGGATAAAATACATGCCTTATGGTGGGGTCCATCCAGGTGGGCCACAGGCCATTTCATCACATAAAAGAGAGAGAGAGAGAGAAGGAGAGAGATCGAGTGATGGAGGGACCCCACCACTATGGGCCCTCCCTTGCATGATTTAAAACATACATTAAGTGGGTCCCATTTCTTATGGGCCCACCGATCAAAATCAACGATGGAGATCCTTTCTCCACCGAAATAGAAGGTCTAGATGACCCCCTTTCAAACTGGAAAGTAAACATCATGATGGGGTCCATGGAGAATGGCCCCATCATGGAATGACCATGATAATCAAGGTGGGCCATCGGCCGAATCTTAGGGTCCAAAGTGAGATCCGTACCATCGATCGGTAGGCCTCACTTGGCCCATCATAAAAACATGAAAACTAGCCTATAGGAGCACCCACCTTTGATCTTCTTGGACTTTTCTTCCATCAATGCATGCTAGAGATCAAATGGATGGACTTCAACGGTTGAGATCGACTTAGGATGGTGAAGATGGGAGATAGGAAGGTGGGCCACACCTAGCTCTCATGGTGCTTGGAAATGCTTTGGACGTTGGCTACTCTTGAGAGTTGCTTGGTGGAAAGAGAATGAGAGAGAGAGAGAGGTGATGGGAGAGAAGTGATGGGAGAGAGGGATGGTGAGTGAGTGATGGGTGATGGGGAGAGTTGACTTAGGGGATGGGTAGTTGTACTTGGGAATGGGTGAGTGATGGGGTGTGATGTGTACTAGATTGATGGGATTGATATGATGGATTCTCTTAGAATTAGTAACACACGGCGTTTTTTCTCGAACTGAATGTGGGGCCACATCTCTTGGTCAAGATATCGCATCGAAGTGTGAGACGCGGCATCGGAACCGCGGCGACAACACGGTCGCACTGGTACAACTCTCGGGTCAAGTCGACTCTGATATATGGGATATGTCTCAGGGTCATGCGTAAACGCTGATAACAGATCATAAGTTGCCGAAATTCGACCGGGAGGACCGCGGAAGCCTACGAAATAGTACGGGCTAAGATACAAGCCTCACATAGCCTGTGATTTAAATTAATTTAAAATCAATGCAGAACCTAGAGCCCTTGTTTGTGTTACTAGATATTGAACATTCTACTTCAAGCAAAGCAATTCTGCAGTCTACATCAAGAACGTCTTCAAAGAGAAGATAAGTATCATTCTATATCTTTGTATTTTGGTTTCTTTGCGATATCTAAAAAATCTCATGTATTGGTTTTGACTGAGATAGCCAGAAAATCTCAGCATGGGGTTTTGTTTATGATAGCCCTTCTAAAATCACAAATATATAGGTTTTAAGTTGAACATGTGAAAACCTTATTTATTAGTAAACGCCAATATCATGTGGATTGTGATTATTGGGAGTGGAGTAGGTTTGGCTGTTTGAGAACAGTTGGTGTACACACCGAACCACTATAACTCCAGGTGTTTGTGGTGAATGTTTAATTTGTGTGTCTGTGGTGAATGATTGTAATTTAATTTATGCAAATGTGGTGAATGTTTGTAATAGATAGCTCTCTTATCTCTTGTTTAGTTTAAGATCTTGATCCTTACAAACATTCATGAAATCAGGTTGTCCTACCTAAAACTTTGTTTTTGGTGTAAGGTTGTCCTACGAACTAAGTTTGAATCAATTTTTCAATACTAGTGCTATTGAAATCTGTGATTTATTCTAATTTATTTATTATTTTAGTCTTTAAGTTTTTATTTGGCGTAGTCCTATTCACTTCCCCCCCACCCCCACCCCCCTCTCCTCTTTAGGACTATTAGCTCGCCTTTTTCAAAAATTATGGAGTTTCTCAATCCCATCAAGGGACCTTCGATCCCATTGAAGGGTTGTTCGATCGATCAAAGGCATTGCTCAATCGATCAAGCTTGCCCTTTTTTACTGTTAGAACTCAATTCATTTATATAGGGCATTCAGTTATTGGGTTTCCCGATGGGTTTTTGGTGTTATAAAAGCCAATGTGATTCCCCACTCTTATCCCTCATCTTAAGCCTTTAAACCAAAGAGATCTAAGTCATCTTCATTGTGATCTATCACTTAAATGAGCATTCTAAGCTCCATTTAACAACAAACTTGATCATGTCCATATTTTAGATATTAGACACCAAATCTATAATTAAATTCTTGTTTAAATCCTCTAAAACACTCATCCAGGTGAATCCCCTAGGAAATCAATTATCCATTAGTTATATGAGATTCCACTATCTCCCTTGCCTTGGTCACCTCATTGGCACATCACATGCAACGCAATTTATCATAAGGGTAAAAGCATTGATATCAACAATTGGAGAAGTATTGAGAAGTTGATTCAAGTACAGGAAAACATTAAAGAAGCATCTCAAGTAAGGCACAACTAAGGGGCTCAATCCGTCAAGTAAGTATCAATTGTAAAATTCATTCATACTCATTTCTTGTGTAAGATTGAGTATAGAGTTTGTAACCCAAACTCGTGTAGGTTCTTATATAGAACCGTATCGCCACCAATACGGGTGAGTACGTGTAAGCCTCCGATGGGAGTGTACATTTGTTAAGTCCTTGTGTAGACCTCTAATGAGAGTCTAAATTTTTTAAGTTTTTGTGTAGGTCTCCGATGGGATTCTATATTTTTCAAGTCCTTGTGTAGGCCTACGATGGAACTATTTTCTTGTAAAGGTTAGGGGTGAACTTATTGAAAACTCTTAAGATAGTGAATATCAGTACACTCAAGGAGAGTGCATCCACCGGGAGTGGAGTAGGGAAACCGAACCACTATACATGCTTATATTTAGGATTATCATTTAAGCACATTTATATTTATGCTTATGAACTTAACTAGTTGAATTATGTTTATGCATGATTCTATGAATGCTAGGTGTTGAATAGTAAGCACATCACACACACAAGATCACTACCTCTTATAAAATAGTTACTTCATTGCTGCATCTATTGCAATCTTTGTGATTAGACCCACTTTGTTTTAGAAGCCTTAGTATTAATTGTCATACTTAGTTAAATTGATAAATTATCTTAATTAAGAAAAGAATTTTAAATTAGTCATAAATACCTCCTATAGGACTTAGCCATAATTTTATAGCTACATCAAGCTTTCGCATGCGCCATGATAAACAATTCATGCAATTTCAATTGGTATTGGTGTGGGTTACTCTTCAAGGACTTAAATGTCTAGAGTAAGATCCAAAAAGAAGTTTTAAAATTATGTCTACTCATGAGGGGTGAGCCATCACACGACCGTCTTTCTTTGGTGGGTCCAACTACACCTATTAGAAGGCTAAAATGAGAGTATTCTTGAAATCCCTTGACCCAATGGCTTGGGCAATTGTTGAACAGTGATGGATTATGCTCATAGAACAAGTCGTGATTGATATTAAAACTATTAGCACTCATAAATATCAATCCAAATGGAGTGCAGATGAGAGAGTTCAGTATACCTATGATGTCAAAGCTATCAATGTTATTTACTATGCAATTTTTCCCAACATATTTAAACGTATTTGTACTTGTGAAATGGGTAAGGAAGCATGGGACACATTGGAAACTACCCATGATGGAACTAGCACAGTAAAGATATCGAAAAGCTTCAACTCTTAATGACCCAATTGAAAATATCAAAATGAAAAAATTTAAAATGTTTATGGAGTTTTATTCTAGATTGAATGATATTTGTAACTCCATATAGGGTTTAAGCGAGAGACTTCTAGAGGGATGTATATGTAGGAAAATACTTATATCCCTTCCAAATAAGTTCACTCCCAAAGTAACCTCAATATAAGAGTGCAGAAACATAAATCGGATAAAATTTGAACTCTTAGGTTCTCTACAAACATATGAACTATACTTTAAGACCCTCTCCAACAAGAAGAAACTACCCATCATTGAAACTTTACATAAGCATTAACATAAGTAAAAGATTGTTAAATATGATAATAATAATAATAATAATAATGAGGATGAGCATGAGAAATTATCGAGAAAATTTAAGAAATTCTTCAATTTTAGCAGAAGAAAGGGTTACGACACAAAGGGTAAATCAGTTGAACCTATGCATATAGATAAATTTTAAAAAAAAAAAATCAAGTATAACACAATGTTCCAACTGTGAGGGTTATGGACATGATAGATCTGTATATACTGACAAAGTAAGATCCAAAGGCAAGGCTATAACAGAAATATGGAATGATATAGAAGAATTAGAATCCAATTCATTAGACTCCTCTAGTGATAAAGACCCTGGATACCTACGTGTTCTAATGGCCTCTACCATGGTGTCCCTTGTAGAGACTTGGGAGACTATAATAGCTTAGATAGTTGACCTTAGAAGGTTCCAAAGGGCTTAATAGTTATATCTGAGGAGTTTAGCTTCATTGAGTGGGTCTTATAGGAAAATCTGAGGATTAAAGCCTCATCTTATGCTTTATAGGTAAATTAAAGGATTATAACCACATTTTTTTATATAGTTTAGCTTTAAAGTTACTTAATTTTAAGTGTCATGTGTTTATTACTGGACTATCATTAGTCATGTTATTTCAAATGATACATCTTCTCAAATGACCATATGCCCTTATTAGTAGATGCTTATTGGAGAATTCATAACTTATAAAGCTTTCCATTTTCTGTGCTTAATAGGTATATCTATGTAATAACTCTTTGTCAAATATTAATAGAAAGGGAGGGAAAGATTAATTCTCATTAAAAACAAGTTAATTTTGTTTATAGGATTTGTTTGTTATTGTAAGGAATTGATGAAGATAGAGGGAGCAATTATATGCGAGCAATACAAGTTTACATATCTTATTGTATTTGAGTTTTAAATATTTTGTAATTGATATGTAATATTTTTTAGTTATTTTAATTTTTCATTGGTATGGACAATGACAATGTCTAGGTTAGGTTTTTATCATGTAATTGGCAAAGCAGAAAATTGTTAGTGTACTAATTTATGCACCTATTTGTCAATCATGTGAATCAGTGTACTAGGAAATCCATTAAGCCCTTAGAAGCTGAAGACTAAAGACATAAGATGATGCAGGACATGAAAATTAAATATGATATGCGAGATTTCAAGCTTAAGATCATATTAGTTCAGAAACAATTACACAAATTCCATATCCCACATGAAAGTCCAAACATTCAATTAAGGGGAATCTATGCGGGTCCAGGCCTACACATGATAGGGCTGGATCAATAAAAATTATGAACCAAACAATACTCAAAGATAAGAAATAATCATCCACGCATGCATAGTAATCAGTCCCTAATTCAAGGGATTCAGAAAGTCCAATTCGGGGAACCCTAGGGTAAGAAAATTGACAAATAACTTAGGAAAAACGTAATCTAGGGCTAGGATTTATGAAAAACGGCTATGAGAGGATAAAAGAGGATAAAAACCTAAGCCAAAAGATGATCCCGTGTGTGAACAACAACAATCGCCAGACGGACGTGCTTGTGATCCCGGCCGCACGTGTGTGGGGCCCACTATTCAGAAAAAGGCCACCTTGGCCCTGGTCGGCCAGGGATGGTCTCCAAAACTCCCAAATCTCAGCTCGATCCAATGTACGTTTGTGCGTGGTGCTCCGCCGAAGTTTCAGCTCGCCTACAGGCCGAAATCTAGAAACCTGCTATAATGAAGAAATCTGATGTAACAAAAGCACAAATTCAAAGTATGAATGGTGGGAGAAGATGGAAAAAAAGATGATAGAGGATGGGTGTGAATTGCGATCGAGGTGGCTTCGCACCACGGTAGTTAGCCCTTCGAAAAAAGAGGGCTTCGCACCCACTTTTGAATTCTTCCACAACTCACGAAGAGAGCAGAAAAATAAAGTAAAAATTTTTTTATTAACTTCAATGAATCAAAAGAACTACAAGGGGTGTCTATTTATAAGAAAAATCCTATACCCCAAAACTTGCACCATGTGCGCAACCTATTATTTGGCAATGAAGTAAACTAAAATAAAAACCAACAGAGAAATCTAAAACGTTCACAATATTCTAAATAATAATAATAAACAAAACCTAAAATATGAAATCAATCCGACGAGTGGGCGACGATCATGAGATCCCATGATGAGCTTTTCTTGATTATCGAGCTCAATCTTTTGAACCAAACTTTATCTTCTAGGTAGGAGGCCTTCCCTGGACATCGTCACCAAGAAAGATCGATGGTGGGGCCCTCCTACTCCGTGCATACGTGCATACGTGAGGCGGCATGCGTGCACGTATGCGCTAGATGTCTCCATCAATTCTCCTCGGCTGCGAAGATTTCACCACTGGCAAAATAAAATTCCTGAACCACTCCAGGATGTCAAGATCAAGTCTCTGAAGCTCCTCCACAGTGAGCCACATGTTGTCTGAAGCTGAGCGTGACTTCCACTTGACCAGGTACTTCTGAAACTTGCCGTCCGACGTTAAAACTATCTGATGGTTTAGGATATCCTCTATTTCCTCTCTGGGTGTGTGAAGGTTAGGTATAGGAGGGAGTGACTGAGAAAAAATGTCAGGAAGAATAGGTATGGGAGGTAGAGGCTGAGAAAATGGGTTGGGATGGGTAGGTATGGGAGGTAGAGGCTGAAAAAATGGGTCGGGACAGATAGGTATGGAATGTAGAGGCTGAAAAATAAGTCAGGAATGGTAGGTATAGGACGTAGAAGCTAAGAAGATGGGTCAGGACAGGTAGGTATGGGAGGTAGAGGCTAAAAAAATAGGTCGGGACAGATAGGTATGGGAGGTAGAGGTTGAAAAAATGGGTCGGGAGGGGTAGATATGGGACGTAGTAACTGGGAAGATGGGTCGGGACGAATAGGTATGAGAGGTAGAGGCTGAGAAAATGGGTTGGGAGGGGGTCATGGATCAATGGAAAGGTCTGATGAATCAAGATGGTTAGGCGAAAGGCTAGACAATGCATTAATGGCCCCTTGAAATGCAACTAGATCCTCCACATTGAATGTGGAACTAATTCCCATGGAGGGTGGAAGATTTGCCACATACGCATTGAGACCATTTCATTTTATAATTATGATAGGTCCAGCACTACGCGCGTGTAACTTACGAATGGCCCCCAGAGGATACCGCTCGGGCCTGATGCGGACCATTACAGAGTCCCTTACATTAAATTCTTTGAAACATTTATGCTGGTCTGCAGAAAATTTGTAATGTTCATTACTAGTAGTGATCTTCTACCTGATTTCTTAATGCCATGAATGAATGTGATGCACAAAAGACTATGCAGGCTCTGACGGCCTATGGGATAGTGCCATAGGGACAAGATCAATAGGTTCTCAGGTTTATAACTAGTAACGACTTCATAAGGACTGAGACCTGTGGACCTATCGACAGAACTGTTAAACGCAAACTCGGCTGTAGGTATCACGGTATCCCATGTTCTGGTGTGCTCTATATCCTTCATAGGGGGAGACTCATCTAGTAGATCATCAAGAAAGACATCACGAAACTCATCTACTATCGGAATGGCCTCAGTGGATAACTCTATACTAGCCTTTGGGGCACTCTCTCTAGCCACAAGGTCATACGTATTGTGTCACTCAAAATAGTGGTCTTGATGCCCCTGTTGGGGTGAGTACACGAGTACATGCCCATGACTGATTCCTTGGCCACCTCCATTCATTGGTCTATCCTCCTAACCACCTGCCTGAGATTGGACATCTACCCCATTGCTGGGATTTGTCCCGGTGGAGGCCTTTAGTTGGGTAATGTGCGCATCAAATTGATCAAAGCGTTAATCTATATATTGTTCATAGCACTTACCCAAATACTCGATTTGCTGGGACAACTTGTTCATTGACTCTAGCAGTTACTCCATGTTTAGTGTAGGGTGCAAGCCAAACCCATGACCCGTATGTGTGGGCATACACTGGCTAACTCAACTTAAGGACTTTCTATGACGACTATATGCGTCTAAAAACTAAATGACCCTACGAGACTCTATATGAAGGAGACTACACACCGTTACGAAAATTCAGTTATATATATCAAGGACTACGGTTTTCTAGCAGTTGTATATGATGGACTGGATGCATGAATGACTCAAACAAACTAAACCCTAAATATATGATGAATTCTCCTACAAGAACCCTAGTCCCTGATACCAAATTTGATGCAGGACATGAAAATTAAATATGATATACGAGATTTCAGGCTTAAGATCACGTTAGTTCAAAAACAATTACACAAATTCCATATCCCACATGAAAGTCCAAACATTTAATTAAGGGGAATCTATGTGGGTCCAGGCCTATACATGATAGGGCTGGATCAATAAAAATTATGAACCAAACAATACTCAAAGATAAGAAATAATCATCCACGCATGCATAGTAATCAGTCCCTAATTTAAGGGATTCAGAAATTTCAATTCGGGGAACCCTAGGGTAAGAAAATTGGCAAATAACTTAAGGAAAACGTAATCTAGGGCTAGGATTCACGAAAAATGGCTATGAGAGGATAAAAGAGGATAAAAACCTGAGCCAAAAGATGATCCCGTGTGTGCACAACAACAATGGTCAAACGGACGTGCGTGTAATCTTAGCCGCACGTGTGTGGGGCCCACTATTCAAAAAAAGGCCACCTTAGCCCTGGTCGGTCAGGGATGGTCTCCAAAGCCCCCAAATCTCAGCTCGATCCGATGTACGGTTTGTGCATGGTGCTCCGCCAAAGTTTCAGCTCGCCTGCAGGCCGAAATCTGGAAACCTACTGTAATGAAGAAATTTGATGCAACAAAGGGATGAATTCGAAGTACGAATGGTGGGGGAAGATGGAAAAAAAGATGATAGAGGATGGGATCGAGGTGGCTTCGTACCACGGTAATTAGCCCTTCGAAAAGAGAGAGTTTCGCACCCATTTTTGAATTCTTCCACAACTCACGAAGAGAGCAGAAAAATAAAACAGAAATTTTTTTATTAACTTTAATGAATCAAAAGATCTACAAGGGGTGCCTATTTATAGGAAAAATTCTATACCCCAAGACTCGCACCATGTACGCAACCTACTACTTGGTGATGAAGTAAACTAAAATAAAAATCAAATAGAGAAATCTGAAGTGTTCACAATGTTTTAAATAATAACAATAAACAAAACCTAAAATATGAAATTAATCTAACAAGTGGGCCACGATCATGAGATCCCATGATGGGCTTTTCTTGATTATCGGGCCCAATCTTTTGAACCAAACTTCGTCTTCTAGGTAAGAGGCCCTCCCCGGCCGTCATCATCGAGACAGATCGATGGTGGAGCCCTCCTACTCCGTGCGTACGTATGTAGGTGAGGCGGCGTGCGTGCACGTATGCGCGAGATGTCCCCATCACAAGAGAACATGGAGTATCAAGGAGTGAAGGACAGGTAAATGAGGTGCCTTGTGATCCTAACCTTAGATTCAAAACAACCTTGCCTTTAGATGATCCTAACATTTATAGTTTAACTTTGATTGATCATCACATGGCTTTAAGAGCCATAATGAAACATAATAAGTTAAGCTAAAAGATGTGCAAAGCTGATGTAAAACATACAGCTCAAAATAAGAGTTTTTAAGGGATCTTCAATCCTATCGATAAATTCTCGATGGTTCTCGAGCAATAACTTCAATCAATCAAAGCTTGCCTCGATCAATCAAAGCTATGGGATCGATCGATTAAAGGTAGTAAAAAATGTCTAATAGCAAATGTCTAAAATTCTGGAGTTTCTTGATTTCATCAAGGGACCTTCAATCCCATCAAAGGGTTTCTTAATCGATCAAAGGCATCGCTCAATCGATCGACAGATCCATTTTCTGCCCCATTTTTTACCATTGGAACTCGATTCATTTATATAAGGCATTCAATTCTTGAGTATTATGATGAGTTTTTAATACTATAAAAGCCTAAGTGATTCCATACTCTTATCCATCATCCTAAGCCTTCAAACCAAAGAGATTTAAGTCATCTTCCTTGTGATTTATTACTTAAATGAGTATTTTAAGCTCATTTTTAAAATGAAGTTGTTCTCCTCTGTATTCTAGAGATTAGACAATAAACTTATAGTCAAATTCTTGTCGAAATCCTCTAGAATACTCATCTGGGTGAATCCCTTATGAAATCAATTATCCATTAGTTGTAGGAGATTCTACCAGCTCCCTTTCCTTGATTACCTCATTAGCACATCACATGCAAGGCAATTTATCGTAAAGGCTGAAGCATCGATATCAATGATTGGGGGAGCATTGAGAAGCTAATTCAAGTACGAGAGTGTATTGAAGAAGCATCTCAAGCAAGGAGCAACAAAGGGGATCAATCCAACAAGTAATCGTTAATTGTAAAGTCCATTCATACTCCTTCCTTATTCAGGATTGAGTATAGAGTTTGTGACCCAAACTCATGTAGGTTCTTATGTAGAACTGTATCGCCACCAACACGGGTGAGTACATGTAAGTCCTTATGTAGGCCTTCGACGGAAGTGTACATTTGTTATGTCCTTGTGCAGGCCTCCAACGTAAGTGTATGCTTAATAAGTCATTGTTAGGCCTATGATAGAGGTATAAGTTTGCAAGTCCTTATGTAAGCTTCTAGTAGGAGTGTACGCTTGTAAAGGTTAGGGGTAAACCTATTGAAAACTCTTAAGATAACGAATACTGGTACACTCAATAAGAGTGTGTCCACTGGGAGTAGAGTAGGGAAACCGAACAACTATACATGCTTATGTTTAAGACTGCCATTTGACCACATTTTTACTTATGCTTGTGAACTTAATTTGTTGAATTATGTACATGCATGATTAGATGAATATTAGGTATTGAATAGTTAGCATATCCCATACACAAGATCACTATCTCTTATAGACTAGTTGCTTCATTATTGCATTTATTATAGTCTTTGTGACTGAACTCACTTTGGCTTAAAAGCCTTAGTGTTAATTGTCTTAGTAAAATTGACAAATTGCATCAATTAGGCAAAAATTTTAAATTGGTCATAATCACAACCCCCTTTCCCTTTAGGACTTAGCCATAATTTTAAAGCTCCTCCATGCTTCTGCACGCATTGTAGTAGACAATCCATGCAATTGCAATATATCTGTGTGTGTGTGTGTGTGTGTGTCTATGTGTGTGTGTGTCTGTGCGTGTGTAATAGGCTATTAGATAGTGCTTGATTTTAATTAGCTTATTTAATAGTCTAATACATTGCACCTATAAGAGATTTATGCTCTCATTGCCAATCCCCAGCTTACATAAAAGAAGGGGGTTGCATAAGGTTGTCCATCGGCATCAAACTTATACTAAAACTTCCAACTTGAATCTACACAATACTAAAAACTATCATTTAAACAAAGAAATTTTATAAAAAGAAATATGTATAATTCATTGAACTAAAGGATCATATGTTCCGCCGTTTTGATGCTTTGATACAAGTGTACCAAACTCTGTACAAATTAGTTCGATGCATACGGGGAGAGAGAGAGATATTATTTTACCATTCGAACTATTTTAAATTTTGATTGTATTAGTTTAATAGGCAACTTTAAGAAAGGTACTGTGTGGGCTGTCCAATGTACTACTAAAGTAGAGAAAAATATGTTTTGTTTGCACCCTTCCTTTCTCATATGAAAAACATTAAAAGAAGAAAAATCAAAGTGGGTAGGGCTCCATTTATTATTCTAGATGGGGCTGTTGGTCGGTCGAATTGCCTGCCTTTAGAGAACGTAGCAATTCTAAAATAAATAAATAAAATAACAATAAAATACACCATTGATATGTGTCCATGTATGGTCGTGACAAACATAAAGAAAGAATTATTCTCATGTTATTATTGACATATTAAGAACTGATCACCTACTATCCTTTGTATGCTTTAACTTAGTTTAATCTCAGCGTTGTTGAGATCAATGGATGGATGATTCTTTACAGTCATAAGCAACTGATGATGGTTCCAAACTGTTGATTTGGCCGATTTTCTATTAATGATACTCAGCCTACATTTTATAGGCTATTAATCTGATGGCAGGAATGGTCTAATGAGTGTAAGTTTCATGTACTTCGCCATGAAATATGTTCTTGACCTAATGGACAGCCTAGATTAGCATAGATTAGCATATTCGACCATCCAAGTGTCTCCACATCATGCATGGCATCTAATCTTCCAGCTTTGCTGACCCACCATTAGAATTGAAGGCCCGGGCGATCGAGTTACAATGTTAGCCACCACATGAATTTGAAAGTTTTGAGGTGGTTGTCCATTACTTTCCATGGTGTGGACTCACCCAACGATCGGGTAGACCTGATTTTTGAGGTGTCAATTGCTTTATATATATATATATACCACAACCAAGGCATTCTACCTTTTTAGCATGGTCGACCACCATTAAAGTTAGATGCCCCAAAAATCAAGCTGATCCAACCATCATGTCCACTACATGTATTCAGAGTTCTACGAGTGGTTGTCCATTACTTCCTGTGGTCTGACTAACTTAACAATTGAGTAAGCCTGATTTTAGAGCCTCCCATCCTCAAGCTGGGATCACTTAGTGTGCAGGTTACATGACACATACACAACATGGTGGGCCCCATACAAGCAATAGTATATAAGCAAGTGCTATTGTACAGGACTCGACTAGTTTGGTCCATAACTCAAAGACCCGATGAGACTCTCCGGTTCAACATCAAGTCAGTACTAATTCCTACTTATATAAGTAAGTGCTATTTTACATTCAAAGAACTAATTACCTACAAGGAACAGTACTAATTCCTTCTTATATATTATACAAGCAACAGTACTAATTCCTTCTAAGTGGGCCACACATGTATATTTAGTCAAACCATTGATTTTTCAAGGGCGTTTGTGAAAGTCTGATCCACAGACTAAGTGGGCCACACATGTATATTTAGTCAAACCATTGATTTTTCAAGGGCGTTTGTGAATTCTATTCCAACCGTCAGTTACTCCAAATCATGTTAGAATGTCATACCAGAAATCAGGCCTATCAAAATTCAAGCGGGCCACAGCAAACGGAACAATGAAATGAGACTCACGCAAGTTGAAATCTTTCTGGGGCCCACTGAAATTTTGGATCAGGCTAATATTAGAATTTGGATTCATCCAGGATATCCTCACCTTATAAACTGGTGGCATCTCATGTAAACATTATGGTGGGCCTTGGGAAGGTTTCAACAGTGGGCATCTCATTCGTGTGGCACACTTGAGTTTTATCTTAACCTGATTTTTTGACTCATGTCCTTGTATGATCTGGTGCAACTGATGGACGGAGTGGATTTCACACAAATATGATCAATCCAATGTTGTATGGTTTTTTAAATAATAATAATAAAGAAAAGAAAAACAAAAGTATCTTCCATAGTGGGGTGAGCAGAATATGTACCTTTGCCACCTCATAAAATCCTAACCATCCATTTGCAGTTTATCTAATTTTGTTTGGGGTTGGCCCACCTAAGAAAAGCAAAGTGGATTTTGTGACCTAAGAAAAGTAGGATTGTTCCCCTCATGTCTCCACCCCATGAACCCCATGATGTTTTCTTTCTTTCTTATTAATATAAATACCTTCTGTTGAGAAAGCTGAGGAATCCACTTTCTAGACTTTCAGAAACTTGTAAAGTATAGGATGCACTATTTCTACTCTTTTGACCATGTTAGTGCTATCCTTTCTCTTTTCTTTTCTTTTTTTTTCCTCATTTCCTATTTAACTAAGGGTGTGTTTGGTTGAACCAAATATCATGATATTTCATTATTCATTAGCCTAGTTTGGTGCAGATTTTCATGATACTTCATTGAATTTGATGCGACGAAGCACCGCCCCAGATTTTGAAAATCTCACTTAGTGTCACATAAAATACAATAAATGATATCATGAGATATTCAAAATATTGATATGTTTTAAAATGTCATGTTTTTATAGCAATATTAACTCAAAAAATAGTAAAAACCTTAAAAATTTTGGTATATAAATATGTGTGTGTGTTAAATTTATTTATTAATTTACAAAAAGTTCTTAAAATATTTTTATTTCAGAGAGATTTTCCCAAAATAACCTGAAAAAAGCCTTAAATTTTGAAATTTTAGTGAGAATTTTCTGGGCTTAAATATTTGAGAGTGAGATTTGTCACTATAATCCTATATGTGAGAGATGCTCCAGTGCTCTAGGAGCACCATAAACTATAATGCTCCTACTTGCATTGGGACACTTAGATGGTCCAACTAATGATCAAGATTGTTCATTGGGTTCAGCGCACATTTCATGGGCTATCATGCATACATCAGGCAGAACCGACAAATAAGAACCATTTGATCAATGATTTTATAATATGAACGGTCAAAACAATTTACAAAAAAGTGGGTCCAATCAATAATTTGATCCATCTATTTGTTAGGGCCTATCATGGATTGCGTATAAATCTAAAGAAGCACTTTTGTTAGGCAATTATAAACATCCCATCCAAGGATTTGAAAATGAATGGCTGTAGAAAGTAAAGCCAAAATAAAAAATGAATTGGTTCATCTGATCAGTAAGATTTTTTTATGATACAGATGAAAGCATTTTGGACATAATGGACAGTTCAGATTGACCAAATGGACTGTCCAAGTGAATTAATTCAACTAGGAGCACTATAATTTATAGTGTTCTTGAGAGCATCAGAGCATTTCGCTTTTTTAATACAAGTAATTAACTACTTAATTAAAAGAAAGTGGGTTTTTTAAAATTCCCATTTCGAAATTCCATCTAGATTCCCGCCAACCAATTTTAAATGGCAAGAGATGAGTGTGCTCCGAATCTGAACGTGTTCTGTGGTCATAGATGTTGTGCCCTTTTCTTTTATTATTGTTAAATCAAAAAGGAAAATGACCCACCCACGTAAATCATCCGTGCATGTCTTGGACCCAATGGCCGTTTATCACGTTGTTGGCACAAAACAAGCATCCTACAAGTCAACACAGCCCATGTGACTGAGTTAGAAATAACTTAAACCTATTTTCACCTAACCTAGTTTTAATTTTCAGTTTGAATTTTATCCACAACATTCCTCAAAGCTGATTTTACACACCCCCCACCCCCCCAGAAAACAAAAAAATAAAAGAGCCTAGAGTAATTGAAAATCTTTAAAAAGTTCTTCTTTGAGGGTAAATGGGAAAAATTCCTCCCTATGTTTCTTTGGGGTATTTACTACAAAATTTCTTTCATATTCTAACTTTACCAAATAATGCCTCAACTAATGATTCTTGTGGACTGAATTTACTAAATTATCCATGAGGCCAATGTATGACATCTAACTTGTCCAACATATACACCCCACCAAGATGGTTACTTGAAAAACAAAATATGATTAATTGGATCATTAGAGGGGCTATATTTGAATTTGAATGTTTTTAGATAGTGTATATTGTTTCTTATGGTGTAATCCACCTTCCGGTAAGATCTACAAGAATTTTTATTTGTTTGATCTTTTTGATAGGATTAAACTGGTTAGATATTATAGATTTACTTTTTACACCCGGTGTGCCACAACTAAAATTAACAAATATGATGCCCCCAAATGTCAGCACCGTCGTAAGAAATATCAGAAAAGATACCGGTGGATTCCTCCCTATATTTCCCTGGGGTTTTTACTACAAAATTTCTTTCATATTCCAACTTTACCAAATAATGCCTCAACTAATGATTCTTGTGGACTGAAATTACTAAATTATCCACATGTTTTCACTTTTAAAGGTGACCGGGTTAAGAATTATGAGGCCAATGTATGACATCTAACTTGTCCAACATATACACCCCATCCAGATGGTTACTCGAAAACCAAAATATGATTAATTGGAACATTAGCGGGGCTACATTTGAATTTGAATGTTTTTAGATAGTGTATATTATTTCTTATGGTATAGTCCACCTTCCGGTAAGATCTACAAGAATTTTTATTTGTTTGATCTTCTTGACAGGATTAAGCCGGTTAGATATTATAGATTTACTTTTTATACCCAATATGCCACAACTAAAATTAATAAATATGATGCACCAAATGTCGGCATAAGAAATATCAGAAAAGATACCCGCGGAATATAAAGATAGTAAGGAGCTAAAGGACATATCTTTTACATGTCTCCTTGAGATTCTCATAGCACTTGAAGATGTATGCAAGACCGAAATAGTGTTATCATTCTTCTAACAACATGTGGCTGAAGGATATGGATTACATATACATAAAATAACCCGCCATAATAGTAAGGTGATGTTACGCAATGACACATGGCTAGATATGAGCCATATGCATCAGGAATTTGTCTGTGGCGCCGTAAGAAAGTAAAGCCATCAAGAAATAGAAATATAAATAAATATGGTAGCATAAAAATTAGTTGCCTCACCCTGGAATAGAATCACGGTACATTAAGATGGCTAATTAATCAATCAGTCAATCTCCCAAGCTAAAGAGACTGTACATAAGAACACTACTTGTACATGTCTATAAAAGTAGGAGAGAAGGAAGAACTTTAAGCCCTTGCCAAACTATATACACAAATCTCTTATGCAACTTAATGTTACCTATCTTAGCTTTCCCACATGGATGCTTATCTTAACTTAGTTTAGTCTTTCTACTTCTGTCAGCACAATGTTGCAACAAGTTCAAATTAATTAGTTAGATTTAGTTTAGATTTATCCATTTTGTCTAACATATCATTGCAGCAAGTTAAAATTAATTTAGCTCTCCATCCGCAACTTCGTCATTAGATCCTAAGTTCATAACCATTTAATAATTTCCTAGGCCTTGACTAATTGGCCGAACCACGACCATCTCTCCACTATACATATTTAGATGACCATTAACCATCCAAGGTTGTTTCATCTCCACGAATTGTCGTTGATAATTTCTTTTGCTTTATTTATTTATCTACCAATTATAATACTGATATTTAATTTAATAAAAAATGGCCACTTGACCTTTCATTTCTTATTTTTTAAGTATTTGTTTTGTTGGTAAACAATTTAAGTTATCACTTCTATGGAAGAAAAAAAAATTCCTTTATCCAAAAGGTAAAAAGAACCCATCTCAAGGACTAATCATTTCCTTCGAAAATCACCCCATTCTTTATAAATTGGTGGCCGATTTTCTCATATATGATCTTAATCAGTCCATCTCAACACCAGAATTATAATGCATTGGGTTCAATTCAAGTCACATTTGATTCTAGCGTGCCGGCACAAACACACGAATAATCAAATCCTGACGAACCACTACACGTGGCCGAATTGAAACCAAACATATACAACGTGGGCCCATAATTTTCAATTTCATCATTTTTTTTTAAAGGAAAAACAAATGAGGATGATTTTGTAAATTCAAACCCTAAAATGCACTCCATCGTGTTTTAGTTTTTTGGAGGCATTATTTTGTAAATTTCCAACTCCGGAAAGAATTTCGTGGAAAAGATTCCTATTTCTGTCTTATTTTTCTACAAAAGTAGGGCTGTCAACGGGCCGGGCCAGAGTTGGTCTTGGGCCAGATTTTACACTGTTTGGGGCTAGGCCTATTCAAATTCTGATTTTACAGGCCTGAGCCTGGCCCATTGACACCCCTATTCAAAAGTGGTGAAATCGAACATTTTGTGGCCCATATCATGTATATATGACAACCAACCCGTCCAAATTGCAATCCATCATGATGATTTCTGAACCAGAAATCAGACCCATAAAATCATGAATTTCCAGACTTTGGGTGGTGTGCATTGTTTTATGGTGTGGCCCACCTGATGATCGGACCAACTTTATTTCTTAGTTCCTCTGATCATCATGTTGGGTTTCAACTGCTGGATGAGTTGGATGCCACACGTGCGCACGACGTGACCTCAAAATGCTCGACTTCATCATTTTCGAAAAAAAAAATAGAAAGAGGCATTTTGGTCATTTTACCCCCACAAAAATTACTTTCCTGAATTTTTCATTTTCTGTAATTTTTTTTAGTTGTAAACACATTATGCCTGAAAAGAGTTTCAAGTGTAACCAGTTTGGCTTTTAAGTGATAATCTATTTACTGGTAAATAGATTGTGTGCTTGGTTATGCTATAAAGTGTTTACAATGAATAAAGTATTCATACCATAAAGCTTGGGTGGTGAACCTTTCAAAATCTACAAATCATGTGAGAAAGATATGAGTTTTTTAGGGCCCTAAGAAAGCATTAAAGCATGAACAAACTAAATGGATTGGTTGTCTTCCACCCATCACAGTGGACCCCAAATGCAATTTAGAAGTTTATAAGGGTGGATGTCTCATCCTTCCCTCGTGTGGTCCATTTGATAATATATGAACTGTTTTTTAAGGATCAACGGAGAGCATCAAGGTAAGTACATGATGGATAGATCGAATGTACCATGCACATTATGATAAGCCTCACATATCATGAGTGTATATTAACCATTGTGTTCTAATATGTATAATGTTTTTTTAGCTATAAAGACTTTACCCGTAATATAAAATATGGCTTTTTATCGGATATTATGTTTCATATTAAAATCTACATTCTCTTTACTGGCAAATACATGCAATTGAACAACCCCCATAATGAGATTACCTATAATCCCTTTACAACTTAAGGACTTCACCGGCATCCAAACAACCCCTTATGGACCTCCTTGTTCACAGCCAAGACCGAGTTGACGTCGAGTTGGCTGCGATTGGGAATGAGTTATCAAATATGGATTAAATGGCAAGTGGTCACCTTATGGACCACTGGGCTGACATATCAAGCATAGGCAGACTCGAGCCCATATCCAGCCCAAGGCCCTGCAAAATCAGCCCAAGCCCAACCTAAGGCTCATAGACACAGCCCAAGCAAGTCCACCTAACCGCTGGCTCGGCCCATTCCAGTCACACCTGATGCAACCCTAATTGTATGGGTACAAATATTATTGTTTGGTCCACATTAATACTCGTTAAGGAAGGTGAGTCGATGGTGGGTCCACTTATAATCCTGTTTGTGGACCCACATTTCCTGATGCTATTATGTTATGTGTCCAATGCCTCGGCCCGGTCCGTATTTGTATAGGCAATATTCAATATTAAGTTTTAGAGCATTTCTAAGGGTCGCCCATTAGCTAGGGACCTGAATCTGACCCAGCCCAGCCTGTGATCTTATGAACCAGCTTAGGCCAGGATGAGTCCACCATCCAAAAGCTAGCCCACCAAAATTGAATAAGTCGGTCCAGCGTCTATACTAGTTGGGCTTCTAATATTGGAAGTAAGGCCCAGATACAACTGCAGGCCCTAGTCTCAGCCCATGTGTGGAGATTTTCTATTGCAATTATTTCGGATTGCAATCTGCGAGGTTCCCATTTCTTTTTTCTTTTCCCATATAATGTCGGAAAAGTCCTCTTAATCCAACAATCAGCTTAGTGAAATTGAACTGTGAACAGCCAAACATTCACTTTGGGATGTGTTTGGTTGCACAAAATATCATGAAATGTGATATTATTGTGCACCAAATGAAACTAATCATGAAATTTCATTATCTTTGTTGCAACCAAAAACTAGGGCTGAAAATCGGGTGGGTTGGGTCAGGTTGGTGCTCAACCCTAGCCCAACCCAAGGTTCCTATACCCTAACCCAACCCAACCGAACCTCAGGTTGGGAATTCTCAACCCAAGCGGTCTCGGGTTGGTCGGGTGGATACATGCTAATAATTTTGTTATTATATAAGTTTATTATTTTTATCTTTTGTACATATGACTTTATTAGTTACATATGTAATTATTTATCATAAACAACTTCATTTTTTCTAAATAAACAAACTAAAATATAGAACAACTACTTCTTTAAGAGCCGTGTTGTATAGCACCCAATCTATTTGGGAGAGAGAAATCCAGCGTATCTTGTTAGTTTGAGTCCTCGAAAATGCCACAGATTAATGAGACCCGACGGCACTGGAATTTCCAATGCCTTCAACACAGATGATCGACCCTCAATTATGATTTATAACTAATTTATATATCGATCAGGTTCAGGTTAGGTCGGGCAACGCGAGCCCGACCCAAGTTTTATCAGGTTGGTGTTTGTATAGCTCAAGCCCAAGACTAAACCCGATACATCCTGCCCGAGCCCAACCCAATATTGGGTCGGTCATGGGTCAGTCGGGTTGAACCCGCCCTACTTTCAGCCCTACCAAACACACCCCTAATCAAGAAGAACAAGAGCTAGCGGCATTTCCTAACATTTCTGGTGAGGAAGTTGGCCTAAATTTCAGTTACATACCTTTCAAGTCTGACCAAACCTGGCCCTAACCCGACCCATGGCCCATGGCCCAATGACCCTCCCGCGCCCAGCCTGACCTGAACCATCGAGTCAGGCTCAACCCAGCCTGGCTAACTGGCAAGTCCCAACTCGACTCAGAGCCGAACCAGCACCAAGTGATTTAACCATGGTTACATGGGTAGCATTGGGTGGGGTTGACAGTTGGATCAGCTAACCTAGCCCACTCAATCTGGGCTTTGATTGACGTTCTTAAGTTTTCAGTCAGGCTCGGACCAGAGAATGTGGGCCCGTTTATAGTAATATAGCAAACAGAGTCCTTAGACACGTGTTCTTTCTTACATGGCAAGGTTTTCCATCTAGAAGCTAATTTTCTAGGTTCCTTAGCAACTGTCGTTGGGGAGACTTTCAGGCACAAGAAACATTTAGAGATGAGATGTTTACTATGAAAACCTTGTTTGGACTCATCTCTTCTATTATACAAAGAAACCTCTCACCCATAAATCCTCGTGAGAAAATAATCTTTCTATCTATGCTCCCCTGATATTGAAATACATATCACATGGAGAGAGTGCTTAAAGCCTAAAGAGACTAGACTTCACCGTGGAAGAGAGGAGAGAAAGCTTGTACGTATTTTTATATGGGTGAAGGCACTCACTACCTCAATATTCTCTCACTTAGAGACTAATTTCTCTAACATTGCGAAAAATACTACTAATAATAGTTGTCCTAATGTCAACATTCACTAACTAATAACAAGCCCAAGAGAAATTATACACTAAACAAACTTTTCCCATACTAGCCTTTGTCAGCTTATCTATTACGTTATCGTCGATGTGAATCTTCTGCAATGTGTTTTGTCCAT
Source organism: Magnolia sinica (assembly GCF_029962835.1). Taxonomy (NCBI): domain Eukaryota; kingdom Viridiplantae; phylum Streptophyta; class Magnoliopsida; order Magnoliales; family Magnoliaceae; genus Magnolia; species Magnolia sinica. Next base: position 67,326,070 of record NC_080586.1, on the reverse strand, counting down.
CTTCCACTGTGTCACGAATAAAGTAATACTGCATATCTGTGTGCTTAGACCCAGCATGAAACGTCGAACTCTTAGCCAAGTATAATACACTATGACTTTCACAATGAATCATCACCACTTCCTTCCTGAATTTCAATTATTCTAACAACCCTTTCAACCAAATACTCTCATTGCATACTTGTGTAGCTGACATGTTCTTTGATTCTGTAGTAGACAAGGTTAGCACTGACTACAATCTGGCATCTAAGTAACCGCACTGCCGACCAAAGAAAAAACATGACCTATGATAGATCTTCTTTTATCACAATCTCTTACATAATCTACATCCAATAACTCAGTGAACTATAAATCGTAGCCACTATAACAAATAACTGCCTCAAAAGCACCCTTCTAATAATGAAGTATCTTCTTCACAGCAATCCAATGATTTGTACATAAGTTTGTCAAGCAATTACTAACTACTCCCACTGCTTGTGCAATATTTGATATGATGCACATCATCGTAAACATGAGTTTCCCTATTATCAATGAATATGGTACTTGATATATTTACCTTCTTTACTTCTAGGCCAAGATATTAATCTAAAGACAACTTGCAACCAGTAAAAAATGAAATACTAATTATATTAGAATTATATAAATTATAGTATAAAACTCTTTCAACATAACTATTTTGAATTATCTAGACTTTTACGTTCTTTCTTTCTTCAAATAAAGTCATTCTAAAATCTTATTAATCACACACATCCTTTATGTCAAATTCCCTACCTAATGACACAGAAGTCCTTTGAATAAAGTATTTTCCACCTATTTTCCACCTTATATCTTGAAATTATATCCCTATCTCTATCAACATGCTTTGCAGAAAATCTCTCAAGTTTTGATTCCCATCTTTCTTAAATTAGTGTTCATTTCTTGAATATCAAGATTTATTTTTTGACATTCTCTTTACTTTCTTGAAAAGTCAGGATTCTTTAGTGAGTGATCATTTCATAGGAGTTTTTATTCATTTATGTAGCTTTCAATACCTATTTTGAGTAAAAAGATTATAGCCTTTCATTTTGAAATAGCTCTTTTACCTTTGAAACAGCCCTTTTGTATTTGGAAATAGTCATTTTTCTTTGATTTTGAGTTTAAAGTCATCCTTTTATTACTCAAAAACATGTAACTCTTTGATTCCAAGTTTTCAGTACACAATTTCTTAAATTCCTATTGAAGGATTTTATGTTTTGAGTTGCCCTTTTCTTTTTTGATTTTTTCCTTTATATATAAACTTTGAATTTATTCTTTTGATACCTTTCTTTGAGTTGGGTTTCTTTTTTCATACGATTATTCCTCAAAATTTTGAATTCATCCCTATGATTATTGATTTCCCTTATGTTAGCTCTTTTGTTTAGGTATCTAGAATCTTTTTTTCTTATCTTGAAATTCATATTTCATGCATATGAAATTATTCCCTTTGGAGTTCAAGTATTTTACATTTAGATTTTATGTATCCAAATTCATCCATTTTGCAAGTATCTTAAATCTTAGGACTATAATATATATTCCCTTTATCAATCTTGGCTTTTCTTGATTGTCTCTCAAGATTCTTGATTATTATTTATCATCTCTCTCAAATTTTGATTTTTTTTTTCATAGTTTGTATGGATCTTGTTTTTCTTGAGTTTATCCTTGAAATCTTGATCTCTCGGTATACTTTTCTTGAATTATGTGAAAATACAGGTGTATCCTTATGTGTTGTTGTCCTCTTGCTTTGTTAGTTTCTCATTTGAGATCGTGATTAAGGATGATTATTAAAGTTGTTAATGAAGAATTCACAAGATCTACATGCATCATGATCTAGGAGTATTGGAATTTAGTTTGCTCAGTTGCATTATAATCCTGAAATGTTTGAAATTTTGGTTTACTTTGTTGCATTATAATCATAAAATATTGTAAATTTAGTTTGGTTTGTTGCATCAATATTATGACTTAATTGGAACTTGATAATCATGGAATCCTTAAAATTAAATTTAACTGAAATCGGATTGTTGAGCATGTAAGGATTGCTCATAAATAAACATGTAAGGATTGTTCATTTTGCTAAATTGTATCAATGTGCATGTAAGGATTGCTCATCAACGAGTATCTAAGGATTTTTATTTTCGTTAAATTAGATTAGTGAGCTTGTAAGGATTGCTCGTTTTACTAAAAATGGATAGTTAAGCATGTAAGAATTGTTTGTGGGAGAGCATATATGGATTGTTCGTCTCACTAGACCAGATAAGTGAGTATGTAAAGATTGAAAATTGTTATTTATCGTATGAGCAATGCGAAGTTTTAGAAAAATAATTAAATTGAATCTAAACATGGTAGAATATTCAGTTGCACATCTCACTGCATTCATGGTATTATGGTTGTAACACCCCGTAAAATTCGCCGTACTCGACCTTAGCATATACGCGGATGTTATTATTAGAGAACAGTACAAGTCCAATCAATTGTCCTTAAGACATTATAAAATGTGCCCGATCACTTAATTTTGGTCTAGCCTTGTGATTTGATCATATATGGCCTAGATCTAGATAACTCGCCGCTAATTAATCAAAGTTAACCGTAACCCAATGAAGACCTGCCTAAACCCAAGATAACTGGAGATCAGATCTCAATTATTTTGGTATATAAACCAGATTAACCTAGTCACTCTTTTAACCTAAAAAATTAATGATTTAGGGTAATTAAAACAAAACATCATTTTCGCTAATCGCATAAAGGCCAAATGATGAACCTAGCTAATCCGAACCCTATCCACCATGCGCAAGAAATTTCTCCACTCAAATTATCCTAAAAATGGTCAAATTAACCAAACAAGATCCCACTTAACTCAAAGATATAGAAAGACGTCCATCTTAATGGGCATGACGTCCCTCACAGAACAGACAATTGAGACCGCACGTTGAATCGTTCAACTTGGAGCTGCCTGTGAGCACATGAGATGTGTGAACTTTCCTCGAATTTATCAAAAAGATAAGTCAATTGTACTCATTTGAACTTATCCGAAGTTGAGGCATTCGGACCGTTAGTTCCTAATCAAATTAGGGGCACTAGCCATAACTATCGTTCTATAAACATCCATATAGTCACGACTCTGACCGACGATCGATGACCATTGAACCAATCTCTTAACCATATTCATTGATCGATGTATTCAAATTATAGGGCGATCATAGCCCTGCGTAGATCACCACTTTGGGCAACTATTTCATGGCATAGATCGGCCTGTACACTCCATAATGGGCCCCAAAAGTTGAAATCAACCTACTATAGGGTTATATAACCATTAACCTTATCTCTAGGGCCAATAAACCCCCATTTAAGACTATAAATACCCCTTTATTGGATAGTCCCTCCTCTCATACGAATTTGCCCTAGAAGGAGAGAGAAAGATAATGAGAGAGAGAGAGAGAGTTGGATTTAGGAGTTCCTTATTCTAAGAAAGGGAGAGATTACTTCAACATCACCTTAGGAGCTACCTATTCCTCCACCGAATTCACCTCTACTTGGAATTGGAGGTAAGAAATACACCCTACCTCACAATTGAGCAGTCGAGATATGAAATTCCATATTCTTACGCGAGTTCATTGGAATTGGTTTAAGAATTGGAGTTTTTCCTAAAATCCTCAAACACTAGATGCAAATAGATTGATTAATCTCTTACTAAGGTGAGGACCATTTCTTTTAAGTTTCTTTTTTATTAATCCTTGATAGTCTTAGTTAGTGATCTTATGATTTTGTTAAAATTTCATATGTTACAAATATTATAATTGCTTTATTATCATAACACTTATGTTTGCTGCTGGGTGATAACATGTTCAATGAAATATCTGAATGATATGATATTCTAATATTAGAACCATTTTATATTGCTTGTTACGTTATAATTATATGAATTGATTTAAATTATTGATTAAGAGTTTGTATATATATTCAATTGGCTTACCATGGTGTGGTATTAAATTGATTTATACTAGAAATCATGTACCTGATAATATGTATTATTTTTGTTGTGGATTACACTCTAAAAATTATTGGCTATCACGGGCTCGTTCGGTCGATCAACGTGGAACACGGATGACCGACAGTAGTCGAAACTACACTGGTTGTTTTTCCCTGTAGTCGATCGGGTCAGTCTAATACCGAGTTGATCATTCATGTAACTCTGTAGAATTGGGGATACCACATTGTCCATTGAATTGAAGTTACAATTATAACCATTAGCGCAATATTAAGTAAAGTCTAATGAGTCGGGCATGATGGTATGGGACACTATTTTCGAATGTTGGCCTATGCTGGGCGATGAGCCCCCCATAGTGAATAGTGAGTATTAGTGGAGGTGACGGGCCTTATATATAATGTACTCATGGTAGTGACCCTCTTGGTCAGCATGTAAATCCTTGGATTTGGTTAATGGTGCACATTGTCGATATACATAATTCGGTTAATATAGACATCATTTGTCATATACATAATTTCTTCCAATCCATAAGTTATGTCGTCTCGAGGCATTAACATAAATCTACAATACATCCATTCTCTTATTGAATTTGGGTGACGACCCTTACCATTTTGATTTGATATCTTATGCAATGTACCTGTACTTTGGAAATGATTGTTTATAATTGATATTAGGTGACTAACCCTGACTTTAGATTATGGGATATTGTTCACAACCTCAAGTATAGGGTCGTGATGTAGTAATAACTTGGTGAGACCGAGGTCGAATCCACAAGGACTAACCTTGTACATAATCTAAAAATAACTAGAACTAGAACTAGAAAAAGATCTGAATTGAATTTTAAAATATTTTAGAGGAATTGTAAATAAAGTATCAATAATGAAAAGGAAACTAGAGCCCCAAGGATCCACGTGTAGCTATCAAGATGTTACCTTACTTGATTCAATAAACGTAACTGGAATCAGAGACTTATCCTATCCAATTGGAAGATGAAGCAATTAAATCAAATCTCTGAACTTTTCATTGATCTAGTCCTCAATGAAGGAGTATTGTGATGATTGGAAGGGAATTCATACATCCACCATGCTCAAGAGACAATGGTGAATCATAAGTTTTACCAATCTCACAATCTCAAAATAAGAAAAGAAGATATTCAAAGTTATCACAGCATCTATTGTAATTTGAGTCACAATAAATCTTATAGAACTGAAAATATTCCTTAAATTCAACTAGAACTCAATGAAATTCAACATAAATAATAATCAAAGCAAGATAAATATCCCAACAAGCTACAAGCTTCACTTCTTAGCCCTAGCTAAGAGGTTTAGTTCACCATAAACGTTTGAAACCAAATCTCTTAAACAAAACATGAAAAATAAACTAGGGAAGAAGAAAAACTTTTTGGCGGCTACTCCACCCATTTGCTATGCTCCTTATAACCTTTCCAAACCCTAGAAGATGCTTTAGAACATCGTAGGGACTCCTATTTATAGTTGTGGAACTCTAATTTTCGCACTGAGTTGAAAAAATCTGCAAACCGCCTCAAATTTACGTACTCCGTGTAAAATCTGCGTAACCTTCGATGTCATCGAACTGTCATAGATGTCATCAAAAATCATCCAAAACCATCCAACGAGTTGATCCTGAAATTCTTGAATTTATCGATGTCATCAAAGTCTATTCTGAAACTTTTTCAAAACTATGTTTTTCTGGCCTTGGAATTTCATAATATCTTTTTTCATAACAATTTTCAAGATTCATTTTTTTCACTTCAAATCTTCGATTCTCTTCATTCCTCACTTGATTTCCTTGGATCTTTGGTGTGTGAATTCTTCATTAATGACTTCCAAATCTTCAATTCTTCATTATCTTCTTTTAAGCTCTAAATCCATCCTTTTAAGTGCATATATTTATCATAAACTTCTAAATCACCTCGCATGATAAAAACATATATAATTAAATCAAATCATCAATTAAATGCTAGAAAAACTAATGTAATTGAAGGGTTAAATATGCAATATTTATGTCTCAATACACCCCTCAACCAACATTTTGCTAGTCCCGAGCAAAACATGCGTGACATCATCTTTAATTCTCGAATTGAAATCCTCTTTCAGAAAACAAACTTTTGTGTAAACAAGTATAAATAAGTATAATCCAAAGAGGTGAGAGTGAAAAATTGAAAACCTAGAGCCGAATCACACGAGCAATTAATCAAGTAGGTTCTTTATCAATCACTTAAGGGCATAAGTTTATATATCAAGTTTCCAATGTGCTTAGTGAATTTCACTTACTTTCCAAAAAAATACTATCTTTTCATAATGTTAACCATGTTCACTACATTGAGATTAATTGAGAAATCAAGTACCGATTCCAAATTTATCACATTTTCTTTCTTTTTCCAGTTTTAGATTTTATATCGACAGTCTTTATTTTCACATTTTTTTCCAGTCTTTTCATTCTTTTTCAGTGATTTTTTTCTTTAATTTATCATGACCTTTTTATTGATCTCTCTGTTTTCTAACTGGTTCTTTTCATCTTTTTAAGGCGAATAGTATTCTCCAGACTTAATCCTCAATATTTATCAATGATAAACATACTAACAATCAGAAATTCTAGCACCATTCACGGAAAGTAAATTATATGTGACTTGTGATTTAGATCAACATGATATTCAAACTTCCTCTTAATCCATCAAATGCAAGAGCTTAAGTGATAGTTTACTCAGTTGATCAAACTCCAACAATTCAAAATTCGATCTCCATCTCATCATCATACTCAACGCATTCTTAATTACACAATCTATCACTTTCCAAAAAGGTTTTTAATTTGAGAAATTGAAAATTTTCAAAATTTCTGCTCAACGACTAAGAAAACACTGATTAGTTTACCTAATCCACACCCCTCAACCTAAAATCTACATTGTCCTCAATGTAAAAGATATAAGCATGCAATGCACATGAGACAACGAAAAGAAAGGAGAAGCGATGGAAATGTAGTACATGAAAAAGGAGAATTGAAGCTTTTTTAAAGTTCTCAACATGTAAATGGGTTAGCATGAAGATTAAACTTACTAAAAAATAAATTATCCTAATCCTAAATTCTATGAAAGCAATAAACCTAACTACACCTCCATCAGACTAGGAGGTCAATCCTAATATACAGGATCAATCAGAGGTATGAATATATCCTCTGAATCAAACTTCTCAACAAATGGCTTTAGACGATGTTTATTCACTTTGAAAACATTGCCATTTGTTAGATTCTTTATCTTGACCACCCCATAATGATAGACATTAATAACCCTGAAAGGGCCGGTCCAACGAGATCGAAGTTTTTCCGAAAAAATATGTAACCGAGAATTATACAGAAGGACTTTTGACCTGTTATGAATGATTTTCAAATGATATTCCTGTCATGGAACACCTTTATCATGTCCTGGTAAATTCTCGAGTTCTCATAAGCGTCGTTCCAGATTTCCTCAAGTTCATTTAATTGAAGTTTGCGCAGCGTGCCAATGTGGTCCAAGTTAAAGTTTAGATTTTTGATAGCCCAGTAGGCTCTATACTCTAGCTCCACAGGAAGGTGGCAAGTTTTCTCATAGACGAGTCTAAATGGAGACATCCTAATAGGGGTCTTAAAAGTTGTACGGTAAGCCCATAAAACATCTGTCAAGCGGATTGACCAATCCTTACGGTCAAGATTAACCATTTTTTTCAGAATTTGTTTAATTTTTCTATTGGAAATCTCAACTTGTCCACTTGTCTGCGAGTGGTATAGAGTGCTCACTTTATGAAAGATGTCATATTTTTTCATTAAGTTCACGAATGACCTATTACAAAAGTGTGAACCTCCATCACTAATGATGGCCCATGGTGTTCCGAACTAGGAAAGAATATTTCCTTTTAAGAATCGAATGACCGTTTTATAATTATTATTCCGGCACCATGAAATCGATGCCCCACATAGTGACATAGTCTACTGCTTCGACCCACTTAGTGACATAGTCTACTGCCAATAAGATATAATTATTTCCAAATGATTAGGGGAATGGCACCATGAAATCGATGCCCCAGCAATCAAATGCTTCAATGATAAGAATTGGATTCAGTGGCATCATATTTCGACGGGACAATCCTGCCAATTTCTGATAACGCTCACAAGCTTTACAAAACTCATAAGTATCTCTAAACATCGTGGGCTAGTAAAAGCCGCACTGGAGAATTTTGGTCGTAGTCTTTTTAACAGAAAAGTGACTACCACAAGCCTGAGAATGAAAAAAGGAGATGATACTCTGATATTCATTGTCTGGCACACATCTCCTTAGAATTTGGTCTGGGCAATATTTAAACAAATAAGGATCATCCCAGAAAGACTTTCATACCTCAGCAAAGAATTTTTTTCTTATCTTGCACAGTCTAATATGTCGGCGTGAAACCTGTAGCAAGATAATTCACAATGTCAGCAAACCAAGGCAATTGGGAGAATCTAAACAATTGTTCATTAGGGAACATATCATTTATAAGTGTCGACTCAAGGGAATCGGGGATATCGAGCCTAGAGAGATGGTCGGCCACTCATTCTCTACTCCCTTTTTGTCTAGTATTTCTATATCGAATTCCTGGAGTAGGAGGATCCATCTTATCAAACGAGGCTTAGCATCCTTCTTAGAAAGAAGGTACTTCAGCACCGCATGATTAGTGTAAATGATGATCTTGGATTCGATCTTGTAGGACTTAAATTTATCCAAAGTGAACACTACGGCTAAGAGTTCTTTCTCTGTAGTAGAGTAGTTCACTTGGGCAGAATTTAGAGTTCTACTCGCACAGTGAATCACATAGGGCTTCCTCTCTTTTCTCTAGCCTAACACTGCCTCAATAGCATAGTCAAATGCATCGCACATAATCTCAAAAGGTATACTCCAATCGGGTGGCTACATGATAGGTACGGTAGTTAACATGCCCTTGAGCTTAGTGAAAGCTTCTTGGCATTGTTCAGTCTACTCGTATGGTACATCCTTTTGAAGTATATTGCATAAAGGATGAGAAAGATAACTAAAGTCCTTTATGAATCGTCTATAGAATCCGGCATGTCCTAGGAAGGATCGTATGTCACGTACGCTCTTGGGTGGAGGTAGGTTAGAGATAAGATCAATTTTTACCTTTTTACCTAATTCCCTTGGACAAAATTATGTGTCTAAGCAGAATTCCCTTGGGAACCATGAAATGGCATTTCTCCCAATTTAGAACCAAATTCTTTTCCTCGCATCACTTCAGCACACATTTAATATTTTCCAAACACTTGCTAAGGGATAGACCAAAGACAGAGAAGTCATCCATGAAGACCTCTAAATATTGCCCCACCATGTCAGAAAAAATACTCAATATGATGGGGGCATTACACAGTCCAAATGGCATCCTTGGGTAAGCAAATGTGCCAAAGGGACATGTGAACGTTGTCTTTTCTTGATCTTCAAGGGTTATCTCTATTTGATTATAGTTCGAATATCCGTCAAGGAAGCAGTAGTAAGAATAATCAGCTAGCCCTTCTAAAATTTAATCAATAAAGGGCAAAGGAAAGTGGTCCTTCCTTGTTACGGTATTCAACTTTCTGTAGTTAATGCACATTCTCCAACCAGTAGTGACTCTAGTTGGTATAAGTTCTCCAATTGTCGGCATTATCTACAATGGTGATTCCAGACTTTTTAGGAACCACCTGAGTTGGACTCACCCATTGACTATCGAATATGGGGTATATGATACCGACATCCAACAACTTAAGTACCTCTCCTTTAACCACTTCCTTCATATTTGGATTTAATCGATATTGTGGTTGTCGGGAGGTTTTCGGATTATCCTCGAGATGAATGCGGTGAGTACAAATCAAAAAATTAATTCCCTTGGGATCCGCAATTGACCATCCAAGGGCTCCTTTATGCTTAATGAGAGTAGAAAAAAGTATACTCTCTTGTTCTTGCTTAAAGTGGGAAGAAATCACCACCGGGTATGTCTCATCTTGACCTAAGTAAACATATTTAATATCAGTGCACAATGATTTCAGGTCAAGCTTCAGTGCCTTGAGGCTAAACAGTAGAGGCACTACATTAGTTTGGGGCAATTTTTCAAATCGTGGCCTCCACCGATTAACTTCAAGTACCGGCATAGCATCAAGCAAGGCATCCATTTCCCTAATTATGTCATCATCTAAATTAGGGGAGTACGCCAAGCACGTCTCTAGAAGGTCAGAGTATAGAGTTAGGAGTGCCCTATCTTCTATGAAAGAATTGATCATATTAATGTCGTGGGTATCGTCATCATCCTCTACTTGTTTGCTCATATTGAAAAATATGTTGAGCTCCAATGTCATATTTCTGAAAGATAAATTCATAATTTCATTCCTATAATTAATGATTGCATTTGATATAGCAAGGAATGGACGACTAAGAATGATGGAAATTTGAGTGCTCATATCTACGATGAGTTGAGTATCTAAGACAATAAAATCTACTGGATAGTAGAATCTATCAACCTGGACCAACACATCTACAATCATTCTTCTTGGTACACAAAATGAGTGATCGACAAGTTGTAACGTGATCCAGGTGAGTTTTAATTCACCTAAGCCCAATTGTTCATATACCAAGAAGGGAATCAAATTAACTCTCGCTCCCAAGTCAAGAAGTGCATGCTCAATCTGGTGATTTCCAATTATATAAGTGATAGTTGGGCGACCAGTATCTTTATATTTTTGTGGCACATCTTACTTGAGGATAGCACTCACCTTTTCTGTCAGAAAAATTTTCTTTTGAATGCTCTGCTGTCTCTTGTTTATACATAAATCTTTCAGAAATTTGGCGTAAGAGAGGATTTGTTTCATATTGTCCAGCAGAGGGATGTTGACTTTCACTTGTTTCAACACCTCTAGAATATCATGTGAGTTAGCTAGAGGTTCTGGTGCAATCAACCATTAAGGGAATGGCGCAATCGGCTTACTTTGAGGTTCCGGTTCTAAGCCATGTGGAGCAATGTTAGCTTTATCATTCTCATCTTCTTCCGGGTCCTTAGGCTTTTCAGCCCTCATCGGAATAGATTTGTCTATGCTCTTCCCGCTCCTAAGAGTAGTGATATACTTGGCCTGCTCCATCTGATTTGAAGAGCTTGGGTCACTTATATATTGTGGTTTTGGGTTGGGGAGAGGTTAGGCCAGAAGGATCCCTTTCTCCCCATTCAATTTTTTTTATCTCAAGCCATTGTATGGCCTTTGTAAGGTCTTGAAAGGCTTGCAATATACCCTGATTAAAAAGCTCTTAGTTTTGCATATGTTTTAAGACCGGATCCTCTTAAGGTTTCCTTTGATTTAGAAATTGGTTGAGGATCCCTTGAGAAGTAGCCATTTGTTCGTTCCTCCAACTGAAGTTGGGATTGTTCCTCCAGCTTGAGTTGTATGTATTTGAGGTGAGTCCATAGAAAGGTCTTTGGTAGTTGTTCACGGCATTTGATTGCTCATTCAATATCTCTTGAAAAGTAGGAATTGTTGGGCAATTCTCAGTTGTATGTATGTTACAAGCGCAAATACCACAAACGACTTCCGCAGCCTTGTTGGGTTCAGCCTTCTTAAGTTCCATGGCCTTGACTTTTCTTATGAGTTTGGTTCTTGCATTTATATCATCTTTCTTTTTTAAAACATAAATTCCTCCCATTTCCTTTGATTGGGTAGGCTTAGAAGTGGTGATTTTTGAGGAGGTGTCCCATGATTGCGCGTTTTCAGCAAGTTTATCAAAATAATCTCACGCATCATCGGCTTCCTTGTTCATGAATTCCCAATTACACATCATTTCCATAATTTGGCGCATGGGTGAGGTCAATCCCTCATAGTGGACATGAATTTATAAGATCCTTAAATCGCTCCCAACATTGGAAGAAGATCTCATCATCTTTTTACGCAAAATTCATAATTGTTTTCCTTAAGTTATTCATTTTATGATACGGGAAGAACTTTTTAAGGAACTCCCTTATCATCTCAGCACATGTGCCAATGGATCGTGGTCTTAAGGAATGTAACCACGACTTAGCCTTTTCTTTCAAAGAGAAAGGAAATAATTTTAGTCTAACTATGTCCTCAGACACGTTTGGAAAGTGTAATGTACATATTATCTCATCAAACTCTTTCATATGCAAGTATGGACTTTCATATTCTAGTTCATGAAACTTAGGGAGACAGTTCCTGCATTCAATGGGAATATCATGCAGGAAGGTGTACTCACCCCCGCTAGTTATAAATAATCTCGTAGAGTACGAGGCGGGGGTGCATTATGCACCTCGTTTTCATCTTGAACTTCCTCAACTAGAGGTTTTAGTTGTTTGCAACCATCACTTCAATTAATTGAAAGGATCTCAAGTAGTGTCTAATCCTGTGATGAATAGGCAACCCTTCAACTAATCCCCATTTACTCAAGAGACGGAGGGTGTTGTCACGAATCCACTAGGGCATGAAACACTCTCAGCCCTAGAGTAACTAAGCAACTAAACCTAAAAAAGAAAACTAGAAAAATTAAAACAAATAAGAGATCCAGAAAAGATAAGAGAGGGGGTTGGAACAAAATTACCGGATAAGAGTTGATATGTTAGGATCCTACAAAACAGAAAACAATGTTAGTTTCTAAAAATAATTTCAGAAAAAATCATATCCTAAAAACAAAGCAAAAAAGTTAACCCTAATCTTAACCTAATTCTAATACCAATTACTTCCAGAAAAATGTAGCTGTAACCCCCGGCAACGGCGTCAAAAACTTGTTCACAACCCCAAGTGCAAGGTCGCGATGTAGTAATAACTTAGTGAGACCGAGGTCGAATCCACAAGGACTAAACTTGTACGTAATCTAAAAAAAACCAGAACTAGAACTAGAAAAAGATCTAAATTGAATTTTAAAATAGTTGAGAGGAATTGTGAATAAAGTATCAATAATCAAAAGGAAACTAGAGCGCCAAGGATTCACTTGTAGCTATCAGGATGTTACTTTATTTGATTTAATAAACACAACTGGAATCAGATTTCTATCCTATCCAATTAGAAGATGAAGCAATTAAATCAAATCTCTGAACTTTTCATTGATCTAGTCCTCAATGGAGAAGTATTATGATGATTAGATGGGAATTCATGCATCCACCATGCCCAGGAGACGATAGTGAATCACAAGTTTTACCGATCTCACAATCTCAAAATAAGAAAAGAAGATATTCAAAGCTATCACAACATCTATTATAATTTGAGTCACAATAAATCATAGAACTAAAAATATTCCTTAAATCAAACTAGAACTCAATGAAGTTCAACATAAATAACAATCAAAGCAAGATAAACATCCCAACAAGCTATAAGATTCACCTCTTAGCCCTAGATAAGAGGTTTAGTTCACTGTATAGACATGATTGAAACCAAATCTCTTAAACAAAACATGAAAAATAAACTAGGGAAGAAGAAAAACTCTTTAACGGTTGCTCCACCATTTTGTTATGCTCCTTGTAACCTTTCCAAACCCTAGAAGATGCTTTGGAACATCCTAAGGACTCCTATTTATAGTTGTGGAACTCCAACTTTCGCACCGAGTTGGAAAAATCTGCAAACCGCCTCAAATTTACGCACTCCATGTAAAATCTACGTAACCTTCGATGTCATCGAACTGTCTTCCATGTTATTGAAAATCGTCCAAAACCGTCCAATGAGTTGAGCCCGAAATTCGTGAATTTATCGATGTCATCAAAGCTAGTTCGATTTCATCGAAGTCTATCCTAGAACTTTTTTAGAACTATATTTTTTTGGTCCCAGAATTTCAGAATATTTTTTTCAGGACAATTTTCAGGATTCCTTTTCTTCACTTCAAATCTTCAATTCTCTTCAGTCCTCACTTAATTTCCTTGGATATTTGGCACGTGAATTCTTCATTAATGACTTAAAAATCTCTAATTCTTCATTATCTTCTTTTGAGCTCTAAATCAATCCTTTTAAGCGCATATTTATCATAAGCTTTTAAATCACCTTGCATGACAAAAACGTATATAATTAAATCAAATTATCAATTAAATGCCAGAAAAACTAATATAATTGAAGGGTTAAATATGTAATATTTGAGTCTCAATAGATACTAGCAATACGCCACGTGATCATGTTTACTTGACTCATGATATAAGGGTAGTATCCTAACTTCGTCAATACGATTATATGTAATTGGAATAATAAAGGCTAGATTAAAACATACACAACATGGCATATTTTCACATGTAATGCTGTTAATGAGCCACATTATTATCATTGTTTCTTTATTATTTTCACAGGTGATACAGTTGACAAGCTATATCATTGTCGGCTTTTATTTAAACTCAGGGCAAACACACTTTTATCATGTCATACAAGCAGTAACTTAACTAGATTAGGAAATTTCTTGCAATGATATGCTATCACTATCAGTGCTTGATTGTATTGATAATATTTGTGATTTAGGAAAATAGTAACACTCGAAATGTTGGAGATCAAGTGTGTACTCGAACCCTAAAATTCAGGGCAATACAAGTTGGTATCAGAGCATGAGTTGAAAACTAAATCGAGTCATGGGTTGGAGACTCATCATAAACTATAAACTAACATAATTAGGATTATGAAATTAAGGATATTAAACCCAAGGATTAAATTTTTGTGTTTACTCAAACTTAAACATAGTGATTTGAACCTTATGACCTCTTTAGTCGAGGTAATCGAGTTTGCATTATTTTGGTTCGTCCAAATTCACCTTAGAATTGCATGGATTGTCTACCACGACGTGCGGAAGCTTAGCATAGCTATAAAATGAATAGTTATGTCTTAGAGAGGAGTGATTGGGACCAATTAAAATTTTACTAATTAAAACTCAATAGCTTACTTAAACTAATATGCTAATTTAAACTAAGGCAATTGACACTAAGGCTTTCAAGCCAAAGTGGGTCTAATGACATATACTACAATAGATATGCCAATGAAGTAACTAGTTTATAATCAATAATATGCTTGTGTGTACTTTACAAGTTAAGTGCCTAGCATACAATTTAATTCAAGCATTCAAATAATTTACATAATCAAACACATATGCATGAATTAAACATGTACGCAATTCACAATTTCAAACACAAGCATGTATAGTGGTTCAATTTTCCTGCTTCACTCTCGGTGAACGCACTTTCCTTGAGTGTACTGGTATTCACTATAAGAGATTTTAAAGCAGGTTCACATCTAACCTATACAACCCTACACACGGACCTAGCATACACTCCCACCGAAGGCTCTCACAAGAGACTTTAGTTGGTTTTCCATCGGCTAACCAACAATCTCGGTCCTAATCTAAAGACCTATGTTTACTCCCGCCGAAACTTACACAGAGACTAATATGTATGCACCCATGTTCGATGAATTCGACCCTACACAAAACCCTAGGTCCTACATAAGAACCTATCGAGTTTGGGTTACAAACTCTATCCTCAATCTTACACAAGGAAAGAGAGTATCTGGACTTAATAATTGACACTTGTCGAATTGATCCCCTTTGATGCGTCATGCTTAGGTTACTTGATTGATGGTCTCTCATATTCCAATCATCTCCCATTGTGCTCCTCCAATCATTGAAGTTGGTCTTCTTCCGCTTCCTTGAATCAGGCACCTTACAATCGATGCTCCAACGAGGCTACTAAGGTAATGAGAGGGGTTTGGTTGAATATCCTACAACTAAAAGCTTAGTTAATTTTTAAATGGGGATTCACCTAGATGGGCATTCTCGAGATTTGAAATAAAAAAGTATTCCTATTGGATTGGTGTTTTTCCTCTTAAGAATGTAAGAAAACAAGATCATCTTTATAAGGAGCTTGGAATGCTCATCAGAGTGATTAAACACAAGCAATATGACTTGAATCCCTTTGGGTGAGAGCCTATAAGTGTTGGCAAGTATTTGGATACACTGGGGCTTCAAACTGACTCAAAACCATCATTTTGCCCAAGGTCTGAATGCCCCTTATAATAGAATCAAGTTTAATGGACAGAAATCGGCCGATTCGATTGATCGAGCAATGCCTTCGATCGATGTAACTCCGCTATAATGGCATCAAAGGGTTGTTCGATGGTATCGAGAAAATCCATATATATATATATATATATATATATATATATATATATATATATATATATATATATATATATATATATATATATATATATATATATATATATATATATAGTTGCCAGACGTTTATGAGAACCTTCGATCGCTCGAGCCCAATCGATCGAGGATCGCTCAATGGGATCGAAAACCCAACAAAAACTATTATTTTGGGCATATGATTACAATGTAGTTTCACACCTCTTCTAACCTTATTTATCATATTCCAATTAAACTTCTAAGGCTAAGGAATTATCAACAAGATTTAGCTATTAAGGTTAGGATCATTTAGAGGTATGGGTTTATTTTGGGTCAAGGTTAGGGTTTTCAAGATACATCATACACTTGTTCTTCACTCCTTAATGCTCCAGTCTATTTGTGTCTTCGGTCTTCAGGTTTCAAGGGCTCAACTGACTCCCTGACACATAAACGTGTATGATTAACAAACAAGGTGCGTAAATAAGTGCACTAGCACACCCTATAACCACTTAGTTGGGTGGACTGAAGTAAGAAAAAGTAAAATTTTAGGAGTGGAAGTAAAAAATAAAATAATAATAATAATAAATCCAAGTTTTGAGAGTTTTGGAAACAACAGGATCCGGTCAACCTTGGAATTTTCCAGGTTGACCGAACCCTATTATGCTAGGTGGATAGTGAATCCTAGTCAACTTGACCCAAAACTGTTTAACCAAGCAGGCATAATTTCTTTTTTATAAATTGGGACAGCGAGTCCCAGCTAACCTTTCCTGGACCTGACTTGGAGGATTTCATCTCGTGAGACATTTTTAGAGGCCTCTGGGGCCATTGCCCTCCTACTTTTCCTTCTTCTAAGTATCCCAAGAGCACACCCAAGTTGACATAATTATGTTCCAAGCGTGTTTGTATTTAAAAAAAAATTTCATTCTGGATTGAGAAAAAATTTCATTCGATTTGTGAATAGTGAATCGGCCATAACTTTTTGTTCAAAATGATTTACGGGATGCATAGTATCTGAATTCCCACTAGAATAAGCCTTTTGGGACCAACCAACACCCACAAATGTGTTGTGCTGCTCTATTTCACGATAAAACAACTCCTTCCTATTCAAAAATCCTATTTTTTTGAAAAACTTCCTATTTTTAGTAGGTTTTAGATTGGACATATTTTTCATCTTAGAGTTTTAGTATTTGCTGTATTCTTAGGATTTTCTTCTTATCATGCTAGGAATCATCCTAATAATTAGATTAAAATGTTCTATTTTTAGTAAGCTTTACTATTTTGGGAAAGTTTTAGTTTATTTGCATTATGACTCTTAATTAGGGTTGCATGTTATTATTTAAAGCTTTGTAACTTCATTTTAGAGACAGAATTCAATAAAATATTTCGAATTTTCTTCTTCTTTTATAGATTCAAGAGCCATTACATCTTGTGGATTCAAGGTTCATATCAGGTTAAGGAGACTATGTTCTTCCTCTTTCCTCTATCATGTCATTTCCCTATGTCACAAGCCGTCTAACCCTCCAAAACATCTTAGAACTTCTGATTCTTCCTTCCTCTTCAAAATCAACGAAAACCTAGCATCAAGATGGCAGTCGTAATGGCAATGGGAACTTACTCTGACTCTACCAAGTCCTGCCCCAGATGTCCCATCATTTTGGAAAGTAAAGAAGTGTGAATTGACTTAATAATAGCGAGCAAATTGCATCATGATGCTATCATCGGCATGGACTGGTTGACTGCGATGAAGGCAAAAATTGATTGTAACACTCAAATAGTCACCATACAAGAGCTCGAAGGAATTTCCTTCACATTTTGCATCAATGTTAGTTACAAGCAACATACTTGTTTGTTTACTACTCGAGAAGAAGGGTATGATTGGTCGGTCATAACCTAAATACCTTTAATGTGAGATTTTACAAATGTGTTAAGGGTAATACCAGGACTACTTCTACAGTGCGAGATTGAATTTGATATCGATCTTATGCCTGGCATGACACCAATTGCACTAGCGTCATACCATATGCCTCCTTGTGAAATAGAGGAGTTGAGATTTCAAATTATTGAAATTTTGGAGTATGGTTTCATCCAAACTGGTGTATCACTATGGGGAGATCCAATGGTATTTGTAAGAAAGAAAGACAGATCACTTCGGCTCTACATCAATTACAGCAAGTTGAACCAGATCACGTTAAAGAAAAAATACCACCAATGATAGATGACCTATTCGACCAACTTCAGGGTTCCCAATACTTCTCCAAGATAGATTTATAATCTGGGTACCATCAATTGCAGATCAAGAAGGAAGATGTACCGAAGACCGCATTCAAGATAAACTTCATGCACTATGGGTTCCTCATAATGTCCTTTGGTCTCACCAATGCTCCTGTTGTATTCATGTACCTTATGAAAAATAAGTTCAGGTCATACCGATATAGGTTTGTTATTGTGTTCATAGATGACATCCTAGTGTAATCTAAGAGCCATGAAGATCACGAAGAGCATCTACGAGTAGTCCTCAAGACACTTAGGCAGCACCAACTATTCGCACAATTTTGGAAATACGACTTTTGGAAAGAAGTGAAAGTTCTCGAACATGTCACTAGCCAAGGCATGGTAGCAGACCTCACTAAGGTGACAGTTATGCAAGATTGAGAGCAACCCACATCAGTCACTAAAGTGAAAAGTTTTCTTGGATTGGCCAGTTACTATCGGCAATTCATTAAAGACTTCTCGAAGATAGCCCAATCAATCTCACAACTTACCTGCAAGGATATTAATTTTTCCTAAAATGAAAAGGCGGAGATAGATTTCAGGAGTTAAAGGACAAGCTAACATCCACTCATGTATTCACATTACCTGAATAGGGAGTCAAGTACACAATCTACACTGACACATCACATGTTGGTTTGGGGTGTGTGCTATTGCAAAGGGATAGAGCAATCGCATTTGTCTCCTGACAATTGAGGAAACAAAAGGAGAACTGCCCCACTCATTACCTTAAGTTGGACGCATTGATATTCACACTCAAGTTGTAGAGACACTATCTTTATGGTGAAGAATTCGAGATCTTTTGTGACCACGAGAACTAAAAGTACATTTTCAGCCAAATTTAAACGTGCGACAATTGAAATTACATGTGGAAGGCCCACGGGCTATGCGAAGAAGCTTGGTAGAGCTAAGGAATGATGGTTATGTCCTAGAGAGGGATAATTAGGACCAAATAAAATTTTCACCTTTTAAACACAATTACCTACTTAAATTAATATACAAATTAAATTAAGGAAGGCAATTAACTCCAAGGCTTTAAAGCCAATAAAGGGTCCAATCACATAAATACAAAATATGTAACAATTAAGTAACTAGTTTATAAACATGATAGTGTACATGTGTGTGTGGGATGTAATACTTATCAACTCCTGGGATTCATCTAATCATGCATATATATATATATAATTAAACGTTTAATCACATAAATATAATTGAACATGTGCTCAAATAATAATTCCAAACACAAGCATTATAATGGTTTGATTTCAATACTCCACTCTCGGCATATGCTGAGTGAAAAATATTACATATTTTCCCTATCTATGCCTTGGTTTTATAAACATGATAGTGCTTAATCGATCTAATTATGCATGTTTTCATGTGCGAGGTGATTTCGAGAGCTTAAGGTGAAATCAATGCTAAAATGAATATTTATGCTCAAAAGATTACTAAATGAGGATTTGGATATTTGGAAGTCATTAATGAAGAATTCACATGCCAAAGATCCAAGGAAACAAAGTGAGGAATGAAGAGAATCGAAGATTTGAAGTGAAGAAAAGGAATCCTAAAAATTGGCCAGAAAAAATATATTTTGAAACTCTGAGTCTAAAAAGTGAAAGTTCTGAAATAATTTCCATAATAGACTCAATGTTATCAAAGGCCTTCGATGACAACGACAATTTCAGGAATTTCGGACTAAACTTGCTGGACAGTCTGGATTATTTTTCGATGACATCGAAGTTTGTCATCGAAGACCTTAGATGACATCGAAGTTTGTCGTCGAAGATACGCAGAGTACGTAAATTTGAGGCAGTTTGCAAACTTTTCCGAGGCAGTGTGAAAGTTTGAGTTGCAAAACTATTTAAAGGAGTCCCTAAGCTATTCTAAATCATCTTCTAGAGTTTGAAAATGGAGATAAGGCCTAGATGGAGCACGGACAACGTTATTCCACTTCGATTTCTTCATGGATTCTAGTATATCTTTTAGTTTTTCTTTTATTTTTGAGTTGGCTATGACCAGCTAATCTTTTAGCTAGGGCTAAGAGGTGAGCTATAGTTTATTTTGATGTTTAGTTTATTTTGATTCAAGTATATGTTGGATTCACATTAATTTTTTGTTTGAATAAAAGAATATTTTCAGTTTTCTATGGTTTATTTTGACTGAAATTACAGTAGATGTTCTAAAAGCTTTTGATATTTTCTTATCTTTTTTGGAAGTATGTGATCCGTAAAATTCATGATTCACCATTGTCTATAGGCATGGTGGATGGTTGAATTCACTACAATTATCACATGGATGCTTCATGAGATAACTATGTTAATGAAAAATTTATATTTTGGGGTTTTTACTGCTCTATCATTCAACTAGATAGGATAGGACTCTAATTCTGATTATAGCTCTTTGAATCAAGTAAGGTAGCATCTTAATAGCTACATGTGGATCCTTGGCACTCTAGTGTCCCTTTTCTTATTGGTAGTTTGTTCACAATTGATCTCTCTTATTTCAAATTTTAATTTAAATCTTGTTCTAGTTTTAGTTCTAGTTTATTTCAAAATACATACAAGTTAAGTCCCTGTGGATTTGACCCTGGTCTCACCGAGTTATTACTACATCGCAACCCTGCACTTGGAGTTATGAACAGCATACGCACTCAACCCATGAGTGTACAAGATTTCACAATCGGAGGTTTTAAATCAAGTTCACCTATAACCTTTACATCCCTTCATAAAGATGTAATGCCCCATGCTTGGGAGTACTCGGTTGTTACTATTATAATCTACATTAGCGTATTTGTATGAAGATACAAAAACATACATTGTTCACCATCATTTGATAAGTCACAACCCATTACTTAATTTCAATAGTTGAAATGCTAATATATCGTATCCAACCGTTAATTTAAATAAATTGGTAACTAAACGTTAAACCCCATGTATTTTGGCCCACTTATAAGCCTAAATAATTTAATCCTTATAATCAAATACTTATAGAAGACTGGATGAAAGAATAAAATGGCCTCAATCAGGTTGTTACCCACGTGAATAATTTATAAATATACACATATTTGTATATATATAAATCTAAATACAAATAAATAATCCATCCTTAAAAAACATATAGAACATCTCCAAAAGAGAGAACGACGAGAATTAAATATGAATAATTGATAATTGAAAATATAATAATAAATTAAAATGAAATATAAAACATTGCAAAAATAATATTTAATATTATAAATATATATTAGACCATTTAATCCATAATCCAACCATTAATTTCTAGTTAAATGGTTCTGTAGATCATTTTTCACCGTATATGCTCAGATTTGAATTAATCTAACCGTCGTAACAACGACAATCCATAGTTAAAGGTCACGATCCAGACCGTATGGCCCAACCAAGTTTAGGATCGGCCCCATCCATGACTTAGGGTAATAACGAAGCCCTACAAATCAAATGGGCGGAGTGAATTTATCACAGACATCACGGTGGACCCCATGTGGTGGGGTGCGTGTGCACACTCACTGTGCACCGGACGTGCCAGCCCGGTCAGCACGGGCTGACCCGTGCTTCTCTGAAAAAAACAGGGAGAAGTTCCCCTTTTCTTTCGCATTTGGAGCAGAAGGACATGCGTCCCCTTTTTTTTTATCACGGCCCACCAGCGGGACCCATCTTCATGATCCAAACTATCCATCCGATCAGGGAGGTGGTGTTGGCCAAAACCTTGCTCATCCCGCACATCGGGATGCATGTGCATGGGCACAGTTTTCGACGCAAACAGGCCCTACAAAACCAACATTTCCAAAAATGGAAACTATCCTCCTTGCCACAAGGGCAATCCGTGTGAAACCTCTCCCTTACCATCTCAGCCCTCCACTCTCAAGCAATCTCAGCCGTTCGTCGTTAGGGCATTGCAATAAGAAAGCAAAGGGATCCAAAACCGGCCGTTTTTACTATCAGCTCGAACCCACCAGCCGATCCTCCTCAAAGCTTCGATGAAGCTTACCCGCAAGCTCTCTGGAGTCCTCATGGACTGTCTGACGGAGGCAGATTCGAAGAAAACGCGGAGATGGCGAAAACGCCATTAAGCCATTGTCTTCTTCCTCGTTCAAGCCACGGCGAGTTCGGCCCGGGTCGAACCTGTTTGAGTGAGCCCAAGCTTCGTGAAAGTCTAGGAAGAAGAGAGAGAGAAGGAAATCGAAGGAAGGAAGAAAAAAAAAAAAGAGGAGCAGACAGCTGCTGCCCGCTGCCGTCGCACCACACCCGAACTCGGTCCGAGTTCGGGACGAGTTCAGTCAGGTTTGAGCCTGAGTTCAGACCTGCTGCTACTGACCTGAGGAAGAGAGTGAAGAAGAAGAAGGAAAGAGGGTGAATATGAAGAGAAACGAGGGAGAAAGAAAGAAAGGAAAAGGAGAGAAACAGAGGGAGTGAGTGCAGGTGTTGTGCTGCACTCGCTGCCGAGTCGAGCGAGCTCAACTCGCTGGGGTTTGAATCAGGGTGAGGTTTGGTCCAGCATTTTTGCTGATGTGTGGGTCTGAAGAAAAACAAAAAAACAAGAGAGAGAGAGAAGAAAAGAAAGAAAATAGGAAGGAACAGCGGAGAAGAAAGAAAGAAAGGAGGAGGTCACGTGGCGTTCCTATCAAGTCGTGTAGGCTTGACTCGTTGAGTTCGAGCTGGCTTGGGTAAGGCCAGGCCTGGTTAGGTCCAGCTCACCCCAGGGTAGAGAGAGAAATTAGAGATAAGGAAGAAAACAGATGAAGAGAGAGAGAGTGAAGGAGAGGGATGAGTCGCGAGTTGCTGTCGAGTCAACGAGTTGACTCGAGTCGAGTTGCTGACTCGTTTTGGGGCCTGGGTCCAGTACGGTAATGCTAGAGTTTTCCAGCTAACACAAAAAAAAGAGAGAGAAGAGAAATAAGAGAGAAGGGAGAAGGAAAGGAAAGGAGAAAAGATAAAAGAAGAAGAAGATAAGGCAGGGAAAGAGAGTTTGGGGATGAGTTTTGGCCGACTCACTGCCGAATCAGTTGGGTCGAGCTAGACATGGGCCTAGCCTAGATCTAACTGGAGGAGGGGTCTTGAGTGAGGAGAGAAGAGGAAGGAAGAGGAGAGAGTGGGAGGAAGCCGAGTCAACTCGACTTGAACTGAGTCGACAAGGTGCGTCCACATTTACTTCCCAGATTTAATTTATTCCAATTATCATTATTGCTATTATTACCATTTTTTTGGATTATTAAAATTAGACATGATTAACTATTAGTAAATTACCTATACTAATGTTAGTTATTACAGATAAATTATAATTGTTAAATATTAGTGTTTCATGTTATCGTTATTAAAAATTAGCATTGATGTTAAGAGCATACTACGTATTTTCATCACAATGGTTATTAGCGTCATGTTAGCTAATAATAATCATATATCGCTAGTATCAATAGCGGTTTTTGTGAATATTAATATTAGTAGAATTGTGGTTAATCATACAATCAATTGGCATATTAAATCCTATAATCTAGCCTAGACCTAGACTCTAAGATAAAATTCTAGACCTAAGTCAAACCCTAAGCCTATACTTAAGACATAAATGGTAAGTTAAAGTATGAATCTAATTGTAGAAATTCATAATCATGGAAGGACATAGTACCTATTATCATGGCTAGATTCATTATTGGAAGTTATAGCTATTATTATTAGAAAATATTATCATTTTCCTTATGGGTTAGTATAATTCTTGTTAATATAATTGTTAGTATTGGTCCTTATCATTGCTAGTGAAAGTTTTAGTATCATTACTTGTATTATTTGGTAGGTTATTGGTAATTACAAAAAATGTTAGATAATGGTGGAATATTTAAATATGAATTTGACAATCATCATTATCAATAGTAATTGATAAATACTCTCATTACGAATATTATTTGATCCATCATACAATAGTAAAAATAAAAATAATTTAGGATTTAAATCCTAGAATTTAAGCATTTAACTAAACCCTAAATGAAAATCCTAATTTTACACCAAAACCCTAGAAATAAGTAATCCAAACCCTATGTTATAATCTCAACCATAAACAGTACATAGAACATGGATCTAACCATACAACTTACAATTCATGATAGGATCCAAGTCCAAGGGCGTGCTCTCTTCCTAATAACATTGGAAGGCTAGTTGACAAATAAGGTGATGATTTCTTCCCCTTGAGCTTTCCATTTTCTCATTAGCTTAAGTATAGTTTTATTTTAATTTAAATTGATAATTGATATCTCCATCTTATAATCACATGTGTAATTGTTGGAATCAAATTGCTAGGTTTTATGCTTAATATTTGTCCTACATATTATCTCATGCTTGTGAATTATTTGTGGATTGCTTATGGAACTTAAACTGGTACATTAGTGGGAAACCCCCACCTATAAATGTACACCCATACTTAGGATGTAACCCAACTGGTTGTATTGCAATGGACCTTCGGCTTAGTGGTTATTGAATGGTAGTTTAAATTGACCATTGATGTGGGCCTACCATCCAAGGTTGTTGTGTCCAATGGTTTTCAAGGATGGTCCTTTATCACATGATTTGGATACTCGCCCTATGTGGCATATTTTGATAATTGTCATATGTGGCTTATTTTGATATCGTCCTATGTGGCTTTGTTCTGATATTTTTTCTATATGGGTTCGATGTTTTATACTATGCAACCATGCGATGATAAACCCCATATACTGTAATATGATTGGCCACTAGTCGATGAATTTCCATTAAACATCCTAAGATGGTAGTCTCATGAGCCGAGGATGGTGGTATGGGACCTATGCCCGAGCTGTCGGCCTACGCTGGGCTCTAAGCTCCCCGTAATAACCTTTGAGCTTATTAAACCTGCTGGTTGTAAACGGATTAATAATGGTTA
This sequence comes from Magnolia sinica, assembly GCF_029962835.1. Lineage (NCBI taxonomy): Eukaryota > Viridiplantae > Streptophyta > Magnoliopsida > Magnoliales > Magnoliaceae > Magnolia > Magnolia sinica. The sequence continues at coordinate 67,300,751 of NC_080586.1, read as the reverse complement.
GGCTAATCATGCATTTATAGCATTCGGGCGATGACGGGTGGCTAATTCTGGATGCTGTAGCATGTGCCTAATAGGATTTAGTTGAGGTATCGTTTCGCTAGCTCCCAGACCATCGATTATGGTCCCACTTTTGATGAGTTTGGCACTACGCATGTACTATGTACGTTCGCTGGTGACTGGCCACATTTCATGGGTTTTGCCCAAAAGCGAACTGGATGGGCATCCCCAGTTGATGTGCACTCATACATCCATGCATTTAATAAGACTGCATCATGTATTATTTTGCATGCCTTGTATGTTTTCATAACTATGCTTACCTAATATGGTAGTGTGTAATCTTAAGGGAAATTCACACTGAGTTGGTCACTCATCCATCAAATATACAACCGTACATTTAGTACAGGTGGCTTAAGTGATATGCAGGTTCAGACTGATGAGGAGCCATTATGATGGTCAAGGATGTGTGGTTATACTTGTCAAGGAAGTTGCGCCGTCTTGCAGCTTTTGTTTATATATCTTCTTTTATATTTCTCATATATGTAAATCTTGTAATTTTTAACGTTGAGACATTGGTTTATATAAGTCATTATAGGCAACCTCTTGTATATTCTAAACGTAATTGAAAATTTTTCTTTAGGCTTACTCGTCCATTCTACGCTCATCTGCTTACTCTGATAGTTAAAAATATATATATACTTAATGACCATCCTTTAAGGTTAACACTCGAATTTTTGGGAAACGAGTCATATACTCGGGTCCTGAAAAGTCGGGGCATTACAAAAGACCGCAGTGTAAACTCTAGCCGGAGGCTCCCACAAGAGACTTTAGTTGGTTTTCTATCGGTTAACTAATAACTTCAGTTCTGATTCAAGGACCTACGTTTACTCCTTTTGGAGGCTCACTCAAAGACTAACACATACACACAGATGTTTGGTGACACACCGATTTTTAGTGACTCATACAAGGACCTTGATTGAGGACCTACACAAGAACTTAGTCGAGTTTGGCAATTCAAACTATTACACTCAATCCTACACAAGGAAGGAGTGTACATGAACTCTTGCACATGAAAAATTATTTGTCAGAATGAGCCCCTTTTATAACACCTTCTTAGTTTCTTGATCAAAGCTCTCCCCTGCTTTATTCAACTCCCCTTTGCTCCCTCGATCAAGATGCCGATGTGTCACTAATGCTTCAGCTCCAGGATCAAACACCTTACATGCGATACTTCGATATTGTGACCAAAGTGATGGTAGGTAGGGTGATTCTCCTATAACTAATAGAAAGTTGTAAAGCCTAAGGAATTAACTCAGAAGGGTCTTCTAGAGAATTTATACAAGGATATACCTATAAAGGTTGGATCTAAATTCTAGAAAATTATGGAGATTGAGTTCATCTTTAACATTGAGGTTAGAATCCTTATTAGAGTGGTAAAGCTCAAGAAGATGAATCAAATCTCATGGAATACGAGGCTTAGGATGTGGGATATGATTGGAGATTCACTTAAGCTTCAATTGCACCAAAACCCCCCTACCTTGCCCAAAGACCATATTTTTTTTTATAAAGAAATTGAGTTCCAACGGTCATAAAATAGGTAGAAATGGCTAGTCTTTGGTTACACCGAATTAAATAAGAAAATTGCTGGAAAGACTTAGGCACCTTCGGTCGCACCGAAGGTGGTGTTCAATTGCACCGAACATGATCATCGGTGGGACTGCAAGTAGCACTCGGTTACAGCCGAATTACCTAGAATTCTGACTCAACACGTTGTCCTATTTTAGTCAATTTTTATCAAATTGAAAGTTGCTAAAATTGTGCAATTTTTCCAACAACATGAGACATCTAAAGCCAATCTAAGGATAGTAAATTTATGCTCATATGGCATAACGAATGGTCAATAAAAGGTTTACCTATTAGATTTAAGATCATCTAGAGATTTAAGTTGTTTTAGGTCAAGGATTAAGGTCACCAATGCACTTCATATACTTGTTCTCTGCAACTTGATGCTCCACCTACACTTGTATCTTCGGTTTTAAGCTTCCAATGGCTCAACTGACTACATGACACAATGGGCTCACGTGATTGACAAATAAGGTGCATAAATCAGTGCACTAACAACAACATCATTGGATGTAAGTGCTGAAGGATTTCAATTTTGAGGTGTCTTACCACCCGTGGAAAGCAAACTTAGTGGTTGATGCTCCAAGCCGAAAGAAAGTTTACGAATGTGTTGTGTTTCTTATGTTAAAAGAATGTAATATCTTCGAGTTTGTGAAAGACTTTGAGTTGAAGTTGAAAGTGGAAGAACCCTATGAGAGAATAGTTCATCTCAACCTAAGCCTGTAATCAACAGTCAAATCATCGTGGCGTAACACCAAGATGAATTATTGCTTAAGATGAAGCCCTAGGAGAAAACTCAAAGTGGAGGGTACTAATGGCATATTGCTATTCCATTCGCGATTGTGCTTTCTGAGCATTCATGAGCTGAAAAAGGAAGTCCTTAATGAAGCTCATCACTCTAAGCTAGCAATTCACCCAAGAAGCACAAAAAATGTACTAGGATGTGAGGCGCACATATTTGTTGGAAAACATAAAGAGCGAGATCGTGGATATGTCTCTAGATGTCTCACATGTCAACAAGTTAAAGCCGAACTTCACAGACAGCTAGGACTCTTGCAGCTTATGCCCATAGTTGAATGAAAATGGGACTATATATCCATGGGTTTTATTTCTGAGTTTCCGAGGACGAGAAGGGCCCACAATTCTATTTGGGTGATAATCGATCCATTAACAAATACGGCCCACTTCCTGCCTATTCACATGACGAACTCCATGGATGATTTGGCCAAGTTGTATATCATAAAAATCGTTCAATTGCATGAGGTGCCATTAGAAAATGTGTCGGATAGAGACTCATGATTCATGTCTATCTTCTGGACATGAATTCAAATAACCATGGGTGAGACTTTGAAGTACAACACAGCATTTCACCCTCAAACTGACGGACAAACTAAGCAAGTGAATAACATTTCGGAAGATATTTTTCATGTGTGTACACTGGATTTCAAGGATAGTTAGGATAATTTCCTTCCATATCATGAATTTGTATACAACAACAGCTTCCAAGCTAGCATCGGCATGGCACCTTATGAAGCTTTATACGGATGCCCATGTCGAGCTACACATTGTTGGACTGAAGTTGGACAAAGGAACTTAATCGGACCGGAATTGGTGCAACTAACGTCCAAGAATATCAATATCATTAAGTGGCGCCTCTTGACAGTGCAAAGTAGGCAAACAAGTGAAAAAGACATTTAGAATTCATGATGGGAGACCACATTTTTCTAAAAGTCTCTCCCATGAAGGGAATGTTGTGTTTCGGTAAGAAAGGAAGACTGGCCCGCACTACATTAGTCCATTCCAAATCATGGATCGCATCAATACAGTTGCTATCATCTGGCACTGTCAACATCTCTTTCAAGTGTACACTATGTGCTCCACATATCGATGCGAAGTATGTTCCCGATCCATCGTACGTTATCAAGTGGGAACGGGCGGAACTATATAAGGATGCCACATATATCTTACAACTGACTCGCGTACTAGACAGGAAGGAGAAATTGCTTCACAACAAAGTCATCCCACTAGTGAGGGTACTATGGACTCACCATACAAAAGAAGAAGTCACGTGGAAGACTAAGGCTAAAGTCCATAAGAATTACCCTTAAATACTCGAAGATTACGAACATGTAAAATTTCGAGAATGAAATTATTATTTTTAGGATGGGAGATTGTAATGCCCCATAAAATTCACTGTACGTGACGTTAGCATATTGTGGGTGTTACTATCAGAGAACCATACAAGTCTAATTAATTGTCCTTAAGACACTATAAAATGTGCCCGATCACTTAATCCTAGGTTTATCCTTGTGATTTGATCACCTAAGGTCTAGATCTAGACAACCCACTGTTAATTAATCAAAGTTAACCATAACCTAATGAAGACCTGCCTAAACCCAAGATAATTAGGGATTAAATATCAATTATTCTATATATATAAACCAAATTAACCTAGTCACTCCTTTAACCTAAAAATAATAATGGTTTAGGTTAGGCTAAATCATCATTTTCGCTAATTGTGTAAAGGCCAAATGATGAACCTAGCTAATCTAGACCCTACTCATTATGCACAAGAAATTCCACTACTCGAATCATCCTAGAAATGTTCAGATTAACCAAATAAGCTCTAGATCACTCGTTAGTGGACTACTGAACTTGAGGTGATATAAAGATATCCATCTTAGCGGGCTTGGTGTCCATCATGGAATTAACAATTGAGACCGCATGTAAAATCATTCAACTTCGAGTTACCAGTGAGCACATGAGATGTGTGAACTTTTCTATAATTTACCAAAAAGATAAGTCAATTATACTCATCTGAATTTATCCGATGTTAAGGCATTCGGACCATTAGTTTGTGATCAAATTAGGGGCACTAGCCATAATTATTGTTCTACGAACATTTATATAATTGCAGCCTTGATTGATGATCGACAACCATCGAACTGATCTCTTAACCATATCCATTAATCGATGTGTCCAAATTGTGGGGCGATCATAGCCCTGCATAGATCACCACTTGGGATAACCATTTCATGGCATAGATCGGCTGCACTCCATAATGGGCCCTAAAAGCTAAAATCAACCTACTATAGGGTTATCTAACCATTAACCTTATCTCTAAGGCCAATAAACACCCATCAGAGACTATAAATACCCCTTTGTTAGGCAGCCACTCCTCTCATACGAATTTTCCCTAGAAAGAGAGAAAGAAAGAGGAAGAGAGAGAGAGTTGGATTTGGGAGTTCTTTATTCTAGGAAAGGAATAGATTACTTTGACACCACCCTAGGAGCTATCTATTCCACCACTGAATCTACCCCTACTTAGAATTGGAGGTAAGAAATACACCCTACCTCGCAATTGAGCAGTTGAGATATGAAATTTAAGAAATACACCCTACCTCGCAATTGAGCAGTCGATATATGAAATTTCCAATTCTTATGTGAGTTCCTTAGAATTGGTTTAGGAGTTGGAGTTTTTCCTAAAATCATCAAACCTTAAGTGCAAATAAATTTATTAATCTCCTACTAAGGTAATGACCATTCTTTCTAAGTTTCCTTTTATCAATCATTGATAGTCTCAATTAGTGAGCTTGTGATTTTGTTAAGATTTCATATATTATAAATTCTAGAATTTCTTTATTATCATAACCCTTATATTGTTTGCTTCTGGGTGATAACATGCTCAATGAAATGTCTGAATGATATAAAACTCTAATGTTAGAACCATTTTATGTTGTTTGTTATGTTACAATTATATGAATTGATTTGAATGGTTGATGAAGGGTTTGTACATATATTCAATTGGCTTATCATGGTGTAGTATTAAATTGCCTTATGCTATAAATCATGTACCTGATGATATGTATCATTCTTGTTGTCGATTACACTCTAAAAACTATTTGAGTACGTGAATGGTATACCATTGGTTGGCTAATATAGGTTCCTTCGGTCTACTAAGGCAGAACACGGACGACTGATAGTAATCATAACTACACGTATTGTTTTATACGCAATGTTGGTTTTACCGAAGTTTCTTTTGGTCGATTACGTCAGTCTAATGCAAATTTGATGGTTCGTATGCTTGACTGTATTACAACAGTATAGAATTGTAATACCCTAGTTCCTGAAACCTGAGTACACTACTCGTTTTCCAAAAACCCTAGTGTTAACCTTTAACCGTGGCTCAAATTTCACATACATTTTTTTCTTTTATCAGAGTTAGTAATGAAGTGAAATAGAAACAAATCAAGTATAAGAGGGAGTCCAAATATACATAAGAAAATATTCGAGTGGTTGCTCAAAAACTTATACAAAATGATGTTTTAAGTTTTTTTTTTTTTAAAAAAATATGATAGTACAAATTAAATACAAATGAAATCAGGAGTAGAGAGTCGCAAGATCATCTGGCTCCTTCTATTCCACATAAACACCAGCATGCGCATCATCTGTATTTCCTACACACTGAATACGGTTTGATAGCGTCAATGGCTATCTTAGTGAGGTATAACCCCCAAGATTTATCATATCATCAAGATAATTAAGCATAATTGTCAAGAACAGTGTATAATAAATATTTCACAATGATTATCATAGTAATCAGATAAGGTTCATCAGATACATATTCATTAAATAAATTTCTTAAAGATAATCTTGTTTAAATGCATGGATGCATGCGCATGCTCACAGACCTGGTAATACACATCCAGCTGGTAAAAAGTCACCCAAGGAGAACTAGCCACCTGAAAAAGTACTCAAAGGTACGCCATAAGGAGGACTAGCCACTCGAAAAAGACTATGCAATGGGACACCCAAGGTAACCTAGCTTCCTGAAAGAGTACTCTATGTATGTCCAAGGAAAACAAGACACCCAAAAAATTCCATGCAAAAAGGACAACCCATGGTAGTCAAATGCACATAAAGAAAACTTAAGATCACTAAGTAAAATACTCTATGGTACAGCCCGTAATAACCCTAGAAAACCATGCGTCTTGTATCGACCACCCAGTAAAGCCTGTATAGCATGAAGATGCATGATTAGCCCAACCATTATTAGTCCAATTTCAAACAACCATTTTAAGAAAATTCAAAGGTCACTATAGGGGTTTGTCACCCAGCATAGGCCGACAGCTCAGGCATAGTGTCTCATTCCACCATCCCCGACTCATGAGACTAACAAATATTATGTTTAAAGGTAATCTCCTCAACTAGTAGCTAATTATAGTTTGACAAGTGAAACCTACCATTGCAGGGTTATACGAAAATAATCCATAAAGGCCGTAAAAGGGCAAATAGTTCATTAAGGGTGTGATAGAAAGAATTGTCTCCAAAAAACCACAAAGGCACAAGCAATCCACAAGATGGTAAGTCCACAACATAATCTCAATTAGTCCATTACATAATTTGCCACCAGTTCGAGGACCCTCTAAAAACACCATAAAGTAATCACAAGTGATGAAGCAAGCCACGTATAATATCAATAGCTCTTACACAGATAAAATGTTCAATTTAAAACGGAATACGAATATTTGAGATTTATATCAAGTTCGAATACTTAAATTTAAATCCAACTTTCAATCATTTATGAAGAATCATTCAAATATGAACTATCGTCACTTCCATTACATGTTGTATTTGATAACTAATAAAGTAAATGAATTAAGTTAACTATAATGATGTAGAAAAAGCTTGAAGGGTGATCCTCACCTTAGGATGTGGGTACTCTTCTCACTTGATTCGAAAGTATCCTAAATGAGGTATTTGGGGAAAACACGAGTCCCTATAAATACATTATCACACTAATTCAATTAAACATTACTCAATTTTAATTCGAATGTAAAATATAATGTTACAAGATCGATCCACCCAAACTCAACCTTGGAAGCCACTCAAGTTCCAACCCAACTCCACGTAAGCTAGAATCAGCGCACACAAAGAAACCTAAATGGGGAAAGTTTAACCTCTCAATTCTAAGCACGAATTTAAGGGTTAATAATTTTATTCAACTGAGTTTAATATGCAATCATAAGGAGTTCACTCACCTTGTTGATTCCTAATTTAATCTGAACTTGGAGGCTCGGATCTGAAGAACCGGATGATGGGATGTTGAATTGAGTTAGCCCCACATAAATAGCACAAGACGTTTGACTCCTCAGGCCCAACTGAGTCAACTCAATTTAACTTACTATTCCCCAACTCTCTCACCCTCTCTTTCTTCTTCTTTCTTCTCCTTTCTTTTTTTTTTCTTTCTTATTTTCTCTGTTTCTCACTGCTGGAAAGTCCAGCAGCTTGCTGGACTCGGCCAAACTCAACCTGACTCACCCGAAAAATCCAGTGAGTTGACTCAATTCGACTGTTTCCTCCCCCTACCACTTCTTTTCTTCCTTTCTCCAATCTTCTTCTCTTCTAGTTCCTTTCTCTCCTCTTTCTTACGGCCAGACATGGCCTGGACTCGAGTCAAACCCAACTATGCAAAACTCAGACCGACTCGGCTTGGCTCGACCGAAAACAACGAGGTAGCTGACCCTTCCTCATGTTTCACATACTCTTTCTCTCTCCTTCTACTTCCTCTATATAGGCTGGGACGTCCCGCAGCTCCTTGGACCAGACTCCAGCCTAGACTCGGCCCATGACTTGGCATCCAGCTAGACTCATCCCAGCAACTTGGTGTGGCCGAGTTTGAACTTGCACCAGTTCCCTCTCTCTCTCTCTCTCTCTCTCTCTCTCTCTCTCTCTCTCTCTCTCTCTCTATTTCCTTCTCTTTCTTTCTCCCTCTATTGCAACGCATCCCCTACAATCAGATGCTACTATGAACTCAACCCAAACTCGTAGTAATGAATTTAGTCGACTCGACTCGATGCGGCTCCGAACGGCGTTCTTTCTCTATTTCTCTCTCTTTATTTTTCTCTTTTCTCCCTTTTTAAATCTGTTGCCCTAAAAGGAAAGAGGGTTATTTATACCCTCTTAGACATCGAGAAGGACCGTCAACTAATGACAGATTAGTTACAGATTTAGTCGCCTAACCCAAAAGGATTTGAGTTGATATGATGGTATTCTAATAGTATGGTTGTAATCCATTCATCCAAAAGATCTTTCGGATCCCTGGGACACAGAATGGACCGATCAGATCAATGAATGGGATCCATGCAAGGTGATGGGTTTGTTCGGTTGAAGAAGGAAGATGACAGTACCATTAATGGTGAAACCGAATCGTGTGACTGATCTTCGAGTATGAGGCCTTTGGATGGTTCAAATGGTTCTCAATGACCTTGTGGGACCCACCATTTAGACGCTAACCTACAAAATCTATGTGGTTTCCGAGGCCATGAGTTGCAGCGGCTCTCTCACCTTGCGATGGAAACCCTAAGCCGTGCGGAGAGAATGGAGGGCTAGGATTTTTCCTGCATGAAGGGCTAGGATTGGGAGAGAATCGTGCACGTGGTTTGCCAGCTATTACAAGAAGACAAGAATTCTATATTCGGCAAAAACGGCCGCACGTAGCGCTCTTTGCTCTCCTGTTTGTGTGTACACCCATGTATATGGGTTCGCGCAGACACCGTGGCTTTGGGTGGTTTTGCCACCTAAGCATGATAGATGATCCGGATTGACCAACCAACCGCAATGGTAGGCCATTGCTTGAATGCAACGGTGGTCGTCTATCTTTTTAAAGAAAAGGTTGGGAAAAAGATGAGGATTTCCTCTTTTTCAGAAATCATCAGGTTGACCCAATCCTTGGTTTCGTGTGCAGCGGGAGTACACAGATTGTGTACTCCAACCTCTACTGTGGGATCCACTATGATGTCGTGTGATATCCACTCTGTCCTCTCATCTTGAATACAGTTATTGGGTCATCCCACCAAAGGTGAGGTGGATCCAACATTCAGGTGGGCCACACCAAGCGATGATTGAGCTTTAATAGATTATTTCTGTCAATCTTTGACAATCTGCCAATCGAGTTGGCTTCAGATGTTAATCCAAATGATTCCACCCGATTCTTAAGTAATTTAGTTCACAACTATGGTGTATATTTCCCTCCAATCATTCTATTAAGTTATCTTTGAGCAAATGTGCATCTTTGGGCTCGTACGCTTAACTACAATGTTTACTCTATAAATCCGTGGTCGGATTGATTTAAAACTCTTTATTAAAGGTCCTGATAGTCCTAAGATCCATCTTAGTGGACTCTAATGCTTGGTTTAACCCCTAGATTGTCTTATTAGTGCGCCAGGTGGTTGATCACTCTACAGGATGTTGTGGACATGTTGAACGGTGGATCTTGTGATTTAGGATTCTAATATAAATTACATGGAATCTAATAGCTAATATGGATTTGAATAGCTAAACCAATATATTAGAGTGTGGCTTTTATCTTATCAGACATCAATTGCTAATGGACGGTGGATCCGATGACCCGGTTCCCAAGATTGAGTTCTTACAACTCAGTTAATTCTAACAAAGCTTTAGAAGATGTTTTAACCCTTATTGGGTTCCTAGAATTAAGTCTTTCACGCTTCAAAGTGGATTCATTGATGATGTAATAGTTCTTCTTGTAAATCAATGGCTGGATGGCTTAATCTATGGACGAGGAGGGTTCATAATGATCTGATTTAAGTTAAAGTGAAGTGAACACTTAAATGAGTTAGGTTTGTGCATGCACTAAGTTAGGTCTTCATGGTAACACCCGGATATTGGAAAGTACAGGGTGTTACAATCTGCCCCCCTTAAAGAGAATTTTGTCCTCGAAATTCAGTGATTCTAATATGATTAGGGACGAATTTGTGGTGATTTTGAGCATTCATTATTTTTCTATAAAGGTTGTTTATATGTACAAACGTATACCACTAGCTACCAGAACTGGGTTCATTACAATCTACCCCCCTTAAAGAAGAATCTCGTCCTCGAGATTTGATAATGCTCATCACAATTATTAATATTATAAGTAGAAAGATTTGTCTTAATGGTGTATTCTATTTCTGAAATGCCCAAGTGTGTCATCACCACTTAGATTCTTAATAGGCTATACCATGATTTATACATCTTTCCTTATTATAACTAGGGGTTTACAAGAATCAACCTACTTACCAACATCATAACTCCCTTCATAGAAAGTTTATTAAGGCGGCATTTAATACTTATTCTTTCATTAATTTATTTATTTATCTATTTTGAAATTCACAACAACAGTCTCCCACTACCTTCCAGTAAAAGTAATATTCCTATTTTTAGTATTCAGGTCACACGGAAGGACAGTTGTAGTAAGTCTGAGTTCGATACAACGATCTTCTTCTGGTGAAGGTAATGAGTTCATTAGTATCATTCCTAACCCTAGCGAGTCTCGATCTTCTGCATGATCAAGGCATTGAGACCATTGAGATTTGCTAGGATTTTAGAATTTGAGTCAAACCGTGCATACTTCGCTCAAACATGATTCCACCAATCCGTGATCCTGATTATTCTAAATTCCTGAGAACCATCATAAAATTTTCTATTTGTACAATAAGAGTACTCGAAATTTACGTGACATAGACCTAAATGACCATCATATTTTCACCACACATTCTGATTGCGCAATGCATTACTTGAACACTTTAGGACCATAATTCCTACTTGAAATTTGAATTCGATATGTGCTAAATCATCAAGATTTTGCAGATCTAGTCCTAATTATGCTCAATCTAGGGTTAAAATTTACCCAAAATTTTATAATTTCACCTCTAGTTAGTTATATTTGTAGGATTTCGTGGAAAATGTTGTTTCTGATTAATAAGATGTCTTAGGGAATGAAATTTTCCATTCTTAGCAAGTTTCCTTAAGTTTAGAGTGAGCTTATGCTTGTATAATAAGGTAAGTAAGGAATTTACTATGATGCACAAGTTCGTTTTTTTTTGTGACAATGTTGTTTCTAACCAAGAGAATTTTTAGGGAAGTTCCACTTGTAAGTCTCAAAATTTTATTTCTCAAGAGTCAAATTCTAGAAATGTTCTTGTCAAACCTTAGATACATCATAATAGGTACTTGCTTCTCCCATGTTACCTAGGTTGAGTTTCTAAATTCAAATAACTATTCTAGTAGTTTACATGGGACCCAAAGTTCTTGTTTCTAAGTTCAAATGACTTGTTCCAAAATTTTCAAAGGATACTAAAGTTTCAAATATCTATGTTTTCGAATTATTTTTTATTTTATTTTATTTTATTTTTTCAACCCTAGAGGAATTTCTCATAAATTCGAATGGCATTCCTAATAATTTTATAAGGGGATCTAGGTTTCGTTTCTAAGTCCAGGCAATTAATAGTTCATAATGGGAGCCTAAGTTTGGGTCTCTACATTCTCAAATTCTTTCTAAGTCTAGGGGAGATTCACTTAAATTCAAGTGCCTTATTTTGACATATTAAGACAATTAAGGTTTGTATAAGTTCATTTCCCAAATGCAATGTTTGTCTAAACTCCTCTCTGATACCATCTTATAACACCCCGATTCCCGAAACTCGAGTACACTACTCGTTTTCCAAAAACCTGAGTGTTAACCTTTAACTGTGGCGTAAATTTCGCATACATTTTTTTTCTTTTATCAGAGTTAGTAATCAAGTGGAATAGAAACAAATCAAGTATAAGAGGGAGTCCAAATATACATAACCAAATATTCAAGTGGTTGCTCGAAAACTTATACAAAACAATGTCTTAAGTTTTTTTTTCTTAAACATAATAGTACAAATTAAATACATATGAAATCAGGAATAGAAAGTTGTAAGATCATCTGGCTCCTCCTATTCCACATAAACACCAGCATGCGCGTCATCTACGTTTCCTACACACCGAATACGGTTTGATAGTGTCAATGGCTATCCCAGTGAGGTATAACCCCCAAGATTTATCGTATCATCAAGATAATTAAGCATAATTGTCAAGAACAGTGTATAACAAATATTTCACAATGATTATCATAGTAATCAGATAAGGTTCATCAAATATGCATTCATTAAATAAATTCCTCAAAGACATTCTTGTTTAAATGCATGATTGCATGCACATGCTCACAAACCTGGGAATGCACATCCAACTAGTAAAAAGTTGCCCAAAAAGAACTAGTTACCCAAAAAAGTACTCAAAGGTACGCCCTAAGGAGGACTAGCCACTCAGAAAAGACTACGCAATGAGGACACCCAAGATAACCTAGCTTCCTAGAAGAGTACTCTATGTACATCCAAGGAAAACTAGACACCCGAAAAATTCCATGCGAAAAGGACAGCCCATGGTAGTCAAATGCACGCAATGAAAACTTAGGATCACTAGGTAAAACACTCTACGGTACAGCCTGCAATGACCCAAGAAAACCCCTCGTCTTATATCGACCACCCGATAAAGTCTATATGCCATGAAGTTGCATGATTAGCCCAACCATTATTAGTCCAATTTCAAACAACCATTTTAATAAAGCTCAAAGGTCACTATGGGGGCTTTGTCACCGAGCATAGGCCGACAGCTCAGGCATAGTGTCTCATTCTACCATCACTGACTCATGAGACTAACAAATATGATGTTTAAAGGTAATCTCCTCAACTAGTGGCTAATTATAATTTAACAAGTGGAATTTACCATCGCAAGGTTAAACGAAAACAATCTATAAAAGCCACAAAAGGGCAAATATTTAATCAAAGCCATATAAGGCAAATAGTTCATTTAAGGGTGTGATAAAAGGAATTGTCTCCAAAAAGCCACAAAGGCATAAGCGATCCACAAGATGGTGCCACTAGTTCGAGGACCTTTCAAAAACACTATAAAGTAATCACAAGTGGTGAAGCAAGCCACGTACAATATCGATAACTCTTACATGGATAAAATGTTCATTTTAAAACGGAATAGGAATATTTGAGATTTATAGCAAGTTCGAATACTTGAATTTAAATCCAACTATCAATCATTTATGAAGAATCATTCAAATATGAACTATCATCACTTCCATTGCATGTTGTATTTGATAACTAATAAAGTAAATGAATTAAGCTAACTATCATGATGTAGAAAAAGATTAAAGGGTGATCCTCACCTTAGGATGTGGTTACTCTTCTCACTTGATTCGACAGTATCCTAAATGAGAGATTTGGGGAAAACACGAGTCCCTATAAATACATTATCACACTAATTCAATTAAACATTACTCAATTTTAATTCAAATGTAAAATATAATGTTAAGAGATCGATTCACCCAAACTCAACCTTGGAAGCAACTCAAGTTCCAACCCAACTCCACATGAGCTAGAATCAATGCACATAAAGAAACCTAAAAGGGGAAAGTTTAACCTCTCAATTCTAAGCACAAATTTAAGGGTTAATAATTTTATTCAACTAAGTTTAATATGCAATCATAAGGAGTTCACTTACCTTGTTGATTCCTAATTTGATCTGAACTTGGAGGCTCGAATCTGAAGAACCGGATGATGGGATGTTAAATTGAATTAGCCCCACTTAGATAGCACAAAACGTTTGACTCCTCAGGCCCAACTAAGTCAACTCAGTTTAACTTGCCAGCCCCTAACTCTCTCACCCTCTCCTTCTTCTTCTTTCTTCTCCTTCCCTTTTTTTCTTTCTTGTGTTCTCTGTTTCTCCATGCTAGAAAGTCCAGCAACTTGCTATACTCAGCCAAACTCAACCCAACTCGCCCGAAAAATCCAGTGAGTTGACTCAGTTTGACTGTTTCCTCCCCCTGCCACTTCCTTTCATCCTTTCTCTCATCTTCTTCTCTTATAGTTCCTTTCTCTCCTCTTTCTTACGGCCAGACATGGCCTGGACTCGAGTCAGACCCAATAACACAAAACTCGAGCGACTCGACTTGGCTCGACCGAAAATAATGAGGCAACCGACCCTTCCTCACGTTTCAAATCCTCTTTTTCTCTCCTTCTACTTCCTCTATATAGGCCAGGACGTCCCACAGCTCCTCGGACCAGACTCCAGCCTAGACTCGGCCCATGACTTGGCATCCAGCTAGACTCATCCCAGCAACTTGGTGCGGCTGAGTTCGAACATGCACCGGTTCTCTCTCTTTCTCTCTCTATTTCCTTCTCTTTCTTTCTCCCTCTATTGCAACGCATCCCCTACGACCAGATGCAACTGTGAAATTGACCCGAACTCGCAGCAATGAATTGAGTCGAATTGACTCGATGCAGCTCCCACCGAACGGCGTTCTTTCTCTATTTCTCTCTTTATTTTTTCTCTTTTCTCCCTTTTTGAATCTATTGCCCTAAAAGGAAAGAGGGTTATTTATACCCTCTTAGACATTTAGAAGGACCATCAACTAATCACAGATTAGTTACAGATTTAGTCGCCTAACCCTATAGGATTTGAGTCAATATGATGGTATTCTAATAGTATGGTTGTAATCCATCCATCCAGACAATCTTCTGGATCCTTGGGCCACATAATGGACCGATCAGATCAATGAATGGGATCCATGCAAGGTGATGGGTTTGTTCGGTTGAAGAAGGAAGATGACAGCACCATCAATGATGAAACCGAATCGTGTGACTGATCTTCAGGTATGAGGCCTTTGGATGGTTCAGACGATTCTCAAAGACCTTGTGGGACCCACCATTTAGATGTTAACCTACAAAATCTATGTGGTTTCCTACGCCATGAGTTGCAGCGTCTCTCTCTCCTTGCAACGGAAACCCTAAGCCATGCAGAGAGACTGGAGGGCTAGGATTTTTCTTGCACAAAGGGCTAAGATTAGGAGAGAATCATGTACGTGGTTTGCCAGCTATTATAAGAAGATAAGAATTCTATATTCGGCAAAAATGGCCGCACGTAATGCTCTTTACTCTCCTGTTTGTGTGTACACCCGCGTATATGGGTTTGCGCAGACACCGTGGGTTTGGATGGTTTTGCCACCCAAGCATGATGGACAGTCCAGATTGACCAACCGACTGCGATGGTGGGCCATTGCTCGAATGCAGTGGTGGTCATCTATCTTTTTAAAGAAAGGGTTGGGGAAAAGAGGAGGATTTCCTCTTTTTCAGAAATCATCGGGTTACCCGATCCTTGGTTTGGTGTGCAGCGGGAGTACACAGGTTGTGTACTCTAACCTCAACTATGGAGTCCACTACGATGTCATGTGATATCCACTCTGTCCAGTCATCTTGAATATGGTTATTGGGCCATCCCACCAAAGGTGAGGTGGATCCAACGTTCTAGTGGGCCACACCAAGCGATGCTTGAGCTTTAATAGATGATTTCTGTCAATCTTTGACAATCTACCGATCGAGTTGGCTTCAGATGTTAATCCAGATGATTCCACCAGATTCTTAAGTAATTTGGTTCACAACTATGGTGTATATTTTCCTCCAATCATTCTATTAAGTCATCTTTGAGAAAATGTGCATCTTTAGGGTTGTACGCTTAATTACAATGTTTACTCTATAAATCTGTGGTCGGATTGATTTAGAACCCTTTATTAAAGGTCCTAGTAGTCCTAAGATCCATCTTAGTGGACTCTAATGCTTGATTTAATCCCTAGATTGTCTTATTAGTGCGTCAGGTGGTTAATCACTCTACAGGATGTCGTGGACATGTTGAACAGTGGATCTTGTGATTTAGGGTTCTACTATGAATTACATAGAATCTAATAGCTAATATGGATTTGAATAGCTAAACCAATATATTATAGTGTGGATTTTATCTATCAGACATCAATTGCTAATGGACAGAGGATCTGATGACCCGGTTCCCAAGATTGAGTTCTTACAACTCAGTTAATTCTAACAAAGCTTTAGAAGATGTTTTAACCCTTATTAGGTTCCCAGAATTAGGTCTTTCACGCTTCGATGTGGATTCATTGATGATGTAATAGTTCTTCTTGTAAATCAATGGTTGGATGGCTTAATCTATGGATGGGGAGGGTTCATAATGATCCAATTTATGTTAAAGTGAAGTGAACACTCAAATGAGTCAGGTTTGTGCATGCACTAAGTTAGGTCTTCATAGTAACACCCGAGTACTGAAAAGTACAAAGTGTTACAATCTACCCCCCTTAAAAAGAATTTTGTCCTCAAAATTCAATGCTTCTATTATGATTAGGGACGAATTTGTGATGATTCTAAGCATTCATTATTTTCCTATAAAGGTTGTTTATATGTACAAACGTATACCACTAGCTACCATAACTGGGGTCATTACATAGAATCTGGGATACCATGATGTCCATTGAATTGAAGTCATAATTATAATCGTTAGCGCAATCCTAAGTAAACTCTCATGAGTCGAGCAT
Source organism: Magnolia sinica (assembly GCF_029962835.1). NCBI lineage: Eukaryota > Viridiplantae > Streptophyta > Magnoliopsida > Magnoliales > Magnoliaceae > Magnolia > Magnolia sinica. The sequence continues at coordinate 67,283,875 of NC_080586.1, read as the reverse complement.
CGTGGTGTGGACATTATGTCCGAGCTATCGGCCTATGCTAGGTGACAAGCCCCCAATAGTGAAAATTGAGCATTAGTGGAGGTCACGAGGCTTGTATATAATGTGATCATCGTAGTGACCCTCTTGATTGACGTGTAACTACTTGGATTTCGTTAGTGGTGCACATTATCAATATACGTAATTTGCTTGGCGTGGTACATCCTTTGTTGTGTATGTAATGTTAGTACACTAATTTATGCACCTTATTTGTCAATCACGTGAGTCCATTGTATCATGTAGCCGGTAGAGCCCTTAAAGCTAAAGATTGAAGGCACAAGTAGAGGTGGAGCATTAAGGAGGCCCAAAACAACCTAAACCTCTAGATAATTTTAACCCTAATAGGTAAACCTTTTATTCATCATCCCTTAAGTCGTAAGAGCCTAAATTGTTCATTCTTAGATTGGCTTTAGAGGTCCTATGTTGCTAGAAAAATTGCACAATTTTAGCAACTTTCGGTCCTACCAACGATCATATTTGGTGTGACTAAAGACTACCTTCTGAAGGTGCCCGAGTCTATCGAGCGGCTTTCCTTTCTAATTCGGTGCGACCGAACCCTAATTCAGTATAACCTAAGATTAGTCGTTTATGTCTATTTCATGACCTTTGGAACTCGATTTCTTTATAAAGTAGATCTGGTCTCTAAGCATTGAAGAGGGTTTTTTGTGTAATAGAAGCTTAAGTGAATCCTCAATTTTATCACACATTCTGAACCTCATATTTCATAAGATTTTATCAATCTTCTTAAGCTTTACCACTCTAATGAGGATTCCAACCTCAATGTTGAAGATGAACTTAATCTCCACCATTTTCTAGAGATTAGACCCATCTTATTAGAGTATCCTTTGTCTAAATTCTCTAGGAAACCCTTCTAGTATAATCTCCTAGGCATTACAACTTCTCATTAGTTGTAAGAGATTTTACCTAACCTCCCATCACCTTAGTTACCGAAAGGAGCATTGCATGCAATGTGTTTAATCCTGGAGTTGAAGTAGTGGCGATGCAACGATATCATGATCGAGGGAGTAAAGGGGATCTGATTAAAGCACGGGAGAGCATCGATCAAACAACCTAAGAAGGCACTACAAAAGGGGCTTAATCCAATAAGTAAGTTGTCATTTGTAAGAGTCCATGTACACTTCTTCATTGTGTAGGATTGAGTGTAGAGTTTGAATTACCAAAATTGATTAGGTTCTTGTGTAGGACCTAAATCAAAGTCTTCGTGTAGGCCATCGGGCACATGTGTTTACGTGTTAGTCTCCGAGGGAGCCTCCGACGGGAGTAAACATCAAGGTTCGTGGCAAGCCTATAGAAAATTACATAAGTCTCCAAGGGATCCGGTCCTTGTGTAGGATTGTAAAGGTTGGAGATGAACCTGACTTAAAACCTCCAATAGTAAAATTCGGTACACTCATGGGTTGAGTGCGTCCGCTGGGAGTAGAGTAGGGAAACCGAACAACTATATATGCTTGTGTTTGATATTGTTATTTGAGCACTTATTTAATTATGCTTATGTGATCAAATACTTAATTATATGTATGCATGATTAAATGAATGTTATGAGTTGATAGGTAGCGCATCCCATACACACATGTACATTAAAATGCGTATAGACTAGATGCTTAACTGCCAAATCTTTTATAGTATATATGATTGGACTCTCTATTGGCTTAGAAGCCCTAGAGTTAATTGTTTTGCTTAGCTTTAATTGGAAATTACTTGTTTAATGTGAAATATTGTATATTTCTCCCTTATTATGCATTAGTTTTAGAAACATATATGTCTTTAATAGATCTATTTTCGTATGTTTTCCTATGCGTGTTGATTTTGAAAGTTAAGATAAAAGGAACAATTAAAGAAAAGATTTAATGATCGAAGAATGACCAAGTAAAGATTTGGAGATTTAGAAGTGATTAGTGAAGAATTCAAGTACCGAATATTTAAGGAAACCAAGTGCAAAAGAAAGAGAGAAAAGACTAAAAAAATCATAAAGTGTAAAACAGTCCAGTAAGAAATTGTGATTTTTGGAAGAAATTCGGCTCGACACTTAGGTGCGACGGAAGCTATGTTTGGTGCCACTGAACGAGAGTTTTGTGCGATCTGTGGGAGACAGTCTTCAGATCTATTTTGGTGAAATTCGGCTCAACCGAAAGAAAATTTTGTGCAACCAAAGGTATGTTCGACTACAACTGAAAGATACAACCGGTGCGACTGAAGCATAACAAAAGTGTATAAAATTAAAGTCAGTTTTAAGTCGATGTAGATTTTTCCTATTTAAATGGGTGAATCTAACCTTCCTAAATATGAATTATGGTAGAAGAGAAAGAGGAAGGAGTTGTGGAGCTTTTACGGATTCCTCCTTCTCTAATGCTTTGGTTATTCTTTAGTTTTTATGTTTTTTCTTTTGAGTTTTACTTCAATTATGTCTATGGTTGGCTAAATCTCTTAGCTATAGGTAAGAGATGAAGCTTGTTGTTGTTTTTAATGTCTTAGTTTACTTTGATTCATATTATCTGTTGGAATGATGAATAATTCATTGATATTGGCTTGAATGAAGATATATTTTTAGGTTACTTTGATCCATTACCGACTCCAAGCACATTAGATGCTTAGGAAATCTAAGAGCAATTGCTTATCTGTTTTGCAGGGGATTGATCTATAAAATCTATTGATCTATCGTAGACTAAGGGCACGATAGATGGTTTGAATTCCGTACGATCAATACTTTAATGCTTTATGTGAGAACCAATTTAATTGAAGTTCAAATTTATTTTAGTACATGAATGATGATTTAACTGCTCTATTATCCGATTGGATAGGATAGGACTTCTATTCCAGTTGAGTTATATGATTTAATTGAATTATGATTTAATTGAATTAAACATTAAGGAATAACTACAGGTAGATCATTGGCACTTTAGTGCTTTATCTCTATTAATTTCCTTCTTAATTACATTATTACTTCTCAAATTAGATTTTATAAGTTAGTATTAGTTCTAGTTTTAATTCTAAAGTGTTCCAAAAATTGCACATATATAAGTCCCTATGGGTTCGACATCGGTCTCATCGAGTTATTACTACATCTCAGCCCTGCACTTGGGGTTTGTCTCGATCATTAGTTAAGTAGGCAAATTTGTTTAAAATGGCATAAATTTTATTTGGTCCTAATCTCCCCCCGCCCTGGGGACATAGCCTTCATTCTATACTTCAAATAAGTTTCCACGCATAGCCCATGGGCTCAACACGTGCAATTTTACATAATTTCCACAAATTCATGAGTTATGGCGTCTCGAGGTGTTCATATCCATTCTCTTATTGAATTTGGGTTACAACCCTTACTATTTTGATTTGATATCTTGGGCATTGTGCATGTACATTTGGAATAGATTATTTATAATTAATATTAGGTAATGAACCCTGATCTTGGATTATGGGACACTGGCGATACGCCATGTGATCTTACTTACTTGTCTCATGATATAAGGGCGGTATCCTTACTTCGCCAATACAGTTGTATGTAATTAGAATAATAAAGGTTGGATTAAAACATGCACAACATGGCATATTTTCACAAGTAATATTGGTGATGAGCCGCATTACTATCGTCATTTCTTTATTATTTTCACGAGTGATATACGTGATGAGCCATATCACTGTCGTCTTTTATTTAGACCCCGGGGCATGCACTCTTTTATCATGTCATACATGTATTAACTTAACTATATTAGGAAATTGTTGCAATGTTGTGCTATCAGTACCTGCACTTGATTGTCTTGATAATATGTGTAACTTAGAAAAATGGAAACACTGACTTGATCACTCACTCCCACCTAAGATGGTATTTTAAAACACCAACCAAACAACATCATTGATGCAATAAGCATTGAGATCAATGTCCTAGTTGAGGCATACTTATATCCCGTGGAGGAGGTATCTTACTTCCAAATCTCCAATGAGTAAGCGTAGGTCGGCAAGCTTTACGGTAGGGTTATTATTAAATCAATTAATATCAAAATACTAAACTTTTCTTTTGTACATTTTGGGCATGTATATTGAGTCCCCAATTGAGTGGACTCCATTGTTTGGATTGACTATATGTATTTCGTGATTGTCATGATTCCACTTTAGTTTCAGAGTTATTAACATTGTGTTGAGTTAGCTCTTTATGATTGATTTGATGTCATTACGACTTCAATGAAAAACAATGCTTCCATCATATGAAAGTGACACGTTACATGTCAAGAATTGAATGTGTATAAAGAAAAAGTGGGGAATAAAGAAAGAAAAAAGGATGGTCAAAGCCTAGCCCTAATAGTCCATATAAGACGAAATAAGATCAGGTTAGGAGACATCTAAGCATCTCTTTCTTAAAGGGTGTTGAGTTTCTTATTTTCCTTCTCACATATTCGGTGTGGCACATATTTTCATTGATTAGTTGCCATATACTCATTATCATAAATCTATGGGACTTATCTAATATGCGGAATTGGCCCACGGACCTAGCTGTGCATAGAACATGATGATTAAGAGAAGGAATAGGGCGTACCTATCTGAGATGCCATAAATGAAGAAGCAAAATACTAGAATACTAAAGATATAATGATAGGATCTTCCTCTTCTTAACTCCCGAATACTAGAAGAATCGATGGGACTTACCCCTCTATGTTATGGAGTAGGATCGAGGACCTAGCCATCTTTTATAGATTGGCCGAGGTGTAGAGAGTTTGAATCCCATCACAACTCTCTCCCCACAGCTCCACATGTTAGCATCTTAGTAATCTTCAAACAACCATTGCATATTGTAGTTATAGCACTCCACCCCATACGCATACTTGCGCAGATACACTGCGCAACTCACACTAAAATAGGGTCCACTGGTTTACCCAATCATATAGTCTAACCCATAGGATAATCCAAACCGTTGATCAATAAGGTCCACCTTATAGAGTTCTTACATTCACCCACTTTGGCCATATTGAGCAATGTAAATGATTAATATATTCAAATACTTTTGAAAATGGGTTTTGATTTTAAAAAAACATCCAATGGTTAACCAATGTAATTGTTGGACAATATGGGTAATGCTATTCAATCTGGTCCATCAAGACTGTCAGTATCGAATCACTATAGTCGTTACAACATTTAATTTAAGCGAAGTGAGGCTAAGCGCGGTCTCAACTAGTATCAATCTTAATGACATAGATCAGGAACTAGAAAATGTGGTATAAGGATTACACACTTAGTGTGATGATGTGTGCATATCCTTAAGAGGTCCTGAAGCTTTTAGATATCTCTAACGAGACATGACTTTAGTTCTACTTACTCAAAATTTACGCATATATATAGAGAGAAGTAGAAATAAATTTTTATATCAAAATCATCAAACTTTATCAAATGAGATCTCTAGAATGTCTATGAAAATCAAAATATGCTCAACTCCCACTAACTGAAAATATCTGCGGGATCAATGACTCCCATAGATGTTACGTGCTCGTGAAATGGCATGATAGGGAGCCCTTTAGTGAGTGGATCTGCAATCATTTGTTTAGTGCCGATGAACTCCACAGACACCTGCGATTTTGAAAAATTTTCTTTACAACAAGATACTTGATGTCTATATGCTTCGACCTTGATGAATGCTTGTTGTTACTAGAGAAGAAAATTGCGGCTGAATTATCGTAAAATATTCTTAATGGTTTCGGGATATGCTCTAGTACCCGCAAACCTGAGAAGAAACTCTATAACCATAACGCCTAACTAAATGCTTCGTGACAAGCAATGAAATCAGCTTCCATGATGGATGAGATTGTGGTAGACTATTTCACGTTTTTCCAAGACATAGCTCCTCCAACCATCATGAAGATGTATCCTGAGGTGGACTTCTTAGTGTCAACGCCGCCTGCAAAATCTACGTCTGAATATATAATCAACCCCAATTAATCAGATCTTCTGTATGTGAGTCTGAAGTCCTTCATTCTCTGTAGATACCGTAACACTTTCTTTATATCTATCTAATGTTGCATTCCTAGATTAGATAGGTATCTTCCCAACATTCCAACAACAAATGCAATATCCTGTCGCATACAAACTTGAGCATACATGATGCTCCCTACTACAGATGCCTAAGGAAATTCCTTCATTCGATTCTTTTTCAAATCATTCTTTGGATGCTGGAATAGGCCAAATTTGTCATCCTTTACAATAGGTGACTGTCCAGAAGCATAATTTTGCATGCCATACCTTTCGAGTACCCTAGTAATATAGGCCCTCTGTGACAGGTTGAGCAGTTCACTTGATCTGTCACAGCAAATCTCAATGCCAATGACATAAGATGTCACGCCCCAAACTCGAAAAATGGGCTCACAAAATTGTCGATCGTCGAATCCGACGCCAACAGCCTCTGTAGTGCCCCATTCTCGGATCTCGGCACTCACATGCCAAATTCCGATCCTAGGATCCTACAAGGAGGATTTTCAGTATGAATTTTTTTTTGTAATGGAGCATAACTACAAGCATAACCAAGTCACCAAAACAACATCACTACATATCTACTATATCAAAAACTTTAAGTACAATGCGGGAAGGAAAATACAAGGTGATCAAAAAGCTCCAAAATAAACTGATGCACACTCTTGCCTCAGCGCTGCTGCTGTCCAATGCTACCTACACGCAACGGTTATGTATAAGCTTATAAAAGCTTAGAGGGTGGTGTAAGTGTGTGCGCATGGCAAACGCCAAGTGTGCAATATCAGAGTAATGCGAAAATATGCGGTAAGTCCATGAATGCTATTAGTTGTACCAAAGCTATATGATACAAAGCATGAATGCTATCAGCCATACCAAGGCCATGCGATGCGAGGCCTATGTAGCCAAATGTCATATGCGAGATGCAAAACAAGTATGTCAGTCCTCATCAAGTACACATATCAGTACAATTCCCCTCTGGATATTACCGGGGTCTAGTACACTCACACTGACTGCCTCCTCCCTAGCTGCACAGCCAAGCAAGTGGAAGAGACCACACTATCTGCCTGATCAGTAGTCTGCTAACACCTACCCGGCTCGTCGATAGCGGACTCATTTGCGAGCTGGTCAAACTCAGCCTAGCTTATAGCCCCCTCACTCGGGCAGATAAGGCCACACCCCCTTCTAACCGACCACAACACAGTGGGAGACGCGGCGTACTGGTATTCGGCACTCGGGCGCTCGTGTCTTCACTCGGTCTAGGCGTTGGAGCATCCCCTGGTACCAAAAAGGTTTTGGGATTTTCACCCAAGGACATCCTAAATGCCCACAATGCTAGAGCTAATATTTTCGGTATCCGATACGACCATCCACGATGTGCCTGTAGAGGCCACGACCCTGATATCGCTAGAGCGTGCAGTGATCAAGTCACACATATGCGAAATGCATGAGTCACATCATCAAATCATGCAGCAATCCTGAGCATACCACGCACTCATGTGGGGGCACTCCGTCTCATAAGGAGTCCCGTAAATGTCTCAGCCCAATGGCTTATGCTATGATCAAACATTCCTCATATCAGGCACACATATGATGCATATGGGCATAAATCATGGAGCTATACTAAGCATGTTATAAAGTGACGAATTATCCTTACAATGCAGATGGGCCTAGATGGCCTACACACAACAAGTACAGCCTATCAATGGGCCCTAGGGAGAGTCCTAATGCGGACATTTAACCAACATTATACTTGCAATGTGAACGTTAAACCAACATTGCTCTCAAGGCATAGCCTGTCATAAACATCATTACCTAAACCATGTTGGGATCACACATTGCAATGAACCTTAGATACTTCCCATTAGGCCTTCAATACATCAAATGGGCCATATCACATGGGCCTTATATTCATCAAGTGGGCCACATCAATGGGCCGCACCAATGGGCCTTATGTACATTGCAATGGGCCATAACCCATGGGCCTTAGAATGTATCAAAATGGGCCTAATCACATGGACCTCATATATATATATCAAGGTGGTCTTCAATAGACAGCCAAAAATAAATCAAGATGGGCCTCATAACATGGGCCTTACATTCATATCAAGGTGAGCCTCAACAATGGCCTCATACACATCAAGGTGGGCCTCAACCAATGGGCCATGAATATGATAAGTGGGCCACCTCGCATGGGCCATATGTATATCAAATGGGCCACACCAATTGGGCCTCATGCATATCAAATGGGCCATACCCAAAGATGAGTGGAAACCACTATGGCTCTTAAGAAGTTTGAATGGTGGAGGTCACTGTCCACTATTTTAAATAGTGGGTTCACTTGAACTTTAGATCTGACTCATTCTTTAACTCATGCCATACAATGAGCTTTCAAAGTGGATGGATGGTTTGGATGCAGCACATGCATCATAGTGGGGTCCACTATCCGTCCAGCAGCCAGCAAAATGGCTGGACAACATGATAAAACACATACATTAAAGGTGGGTTCCACCGTCCACAGCAGTGGACGGTGTGAATAGAACACATACATTAATGTGGGCTCCACCGTCCGCCTGACGGTGGGAATAAAACACATGCATCACTATGGGCTCCACATGGGGCCCACCATAATGTTTACCTGCGATCCAATCTGTCCATGAGGTCACGCAGACTTGGACGCTGAGGAAAAACAAATTTCATCTTAATCCAAAACTTTTGTGGCCCATAAAAGGGTTTCAAGGGCAGACGTATAATCACCACCGTTTCCTATGATGTGGGCCACCTAAGTCTTGGATGTGGCTAAACTTTGGAGGGGGCCCACTTCAGGAAGGGGCCCACCATACGAACGAGTTGGACGACAAATATAAATCATGGTGGGGCCCACAGCTGGAGCCGTGGGTCCCTGCCTACCGACTGTCCGCCCGCTTGGCGCAGGCACTGTCTGCACCTCTGACAGCAGCAGCAGCAATGCTGCTGTTGTATCTTGTTGTTTTTTTTAAAGAAAGGCGGTTTTTCTGAGTTTTTTTCCAGGTGGGGCCCGCACCAGCAAAATCCACCTCGCCCACTGGCTTCCATGGTTCAAAACAAGCCGAACAAGCCCAATATCTGATATTTTTCAGTATATAGAAACAGTAGGGTGGTTTTAAATGGTAAAAACCACTGTTTTATATGTTATGGCCCGCCAGAAGATCGGATTGGCCCCATTTTTTGGCTCAACGCCTAGAATGGTCTGAAGAAAAGGATGGATGGTGTGGATTGAAAACATACATCAAGGTGGGGCCTATATGAATGGGCCACCCCATAAGCTTGGAAACAAGCTAATATTTATGATTTCCCCAGTTCACATCTAGCATCCCTGGACGCTGGACGGGTTGTGTACACACGTAGGTGAGGTAGGCCCTACTCGGGTGGGCCACCACATGATGGATGGTGTGGGTATAACGCATATAAAGTGGGCCCCACTTATAGATGGCTTGGATAAAAGTCATGCCTTATGGTGGGGTTCATCCTGATGGGTCACACAACCACATCATCATCACATGAAAATAAAATGAAAAAGAGAGGGAGAGGGAGAGAAAGAGAGTGGGACACACGTGATGGAGGGACCCCAACACTATGGGCCCTCCCTTGAAATTGATCATACATCAAGTGGGTCCCATTACACGTGGGCCCATCAAATTGAAAATCAACGGTAGAGATCCTTTCTCCACCAAAATGAAAGGTCTAGATGACCCTATTTATGTAAGAAAATAAACATCATGATAGGGTCCATGGAGAATGGCCCCATCATGGAATGATCATGAGCATCAAGGTGGGCCATCGGCCACTCCTAGGGTCTAAAGTGAGATCCATACCATCAATCAGTAGGCCTCACTTGGCCTTCATCAGAACAAGGAAATCGAGGCCTAATAGAGCACCCACCGTCGATCTTCATGGTCCGTTGGAAAGCCGATCTCCTTGTGCTTCACTTTGATGGAGGGAGATAAGGTTTGAATGGCTAGGATGAAGGCTAAAGGGATGGGAAAGTGGGCCACCAAAAATCACTCTCTCACATGGAGGAGCTTAGACGTGTGCACCACTCTTGCTTGGGAATTGTTGCTTGGGAAATGAGGGAGAGAGAGAGGGTTGTAAAGAGATGTGAGAGATGGGTGATGGATGTGAGAGAGGGATGGCTTGTGTAAGATCTTTGTTGACTTTTGGGGTAGATTATGTAAGAAGGGTATGAGGTGTGTAAGAACTTTTGACTTATGGGATTGCTTGGGGATGGGTTTGAGATGATGTGTACTTGACATGTACTTGACCGTTGATGGGATTGATGGAGGTGACATGTTGCAGAGATTCTCTTCGATTTTGCAACGCGCAGTGTTTTTCTCGAACTATACATGGGACCACATCTCCTGGCCAGGGTATCGGATCGGTGCGTGAGTCGCGGCGTTGGAACCGCAGCGACGGTACGGTCATAATGGTACAAGTCTCGGATTAAGCCGACTCAAATCTAAAGGATATGACTTAGGGTCACTTACAAACGTCGATTATACGTCGTAAGTTACCGGAATTCGATGGGAAGGATCGTGGCAGTCGACGGAACAGTACAGACTAGGATACGGGTCTTACATAAGAGGCGTCACTAAGATCTTTTATTTCAAATCTTTGAGATAAGAATCTCTTAATGTCGCTCAACATCCTGATATCACTGCTAGCCAATAGAATGTCATCAACATACAAAATCATCATAACGAACTTACTCCCACTGATTTTAATGTAAATACATTCATCTGCAGTGTTTTCTATAAAACCATATGAGAAAATTACTTCATAAAACTTTAGGTACCACTGACACGATGCCTGTTTCAACCCATAGATAGATTTCTTTAGTTTACAAACCAAATGTTCTGAGCCATTGGCTATAAAGCCTTCGGGTTGTAACATGTATACATTCTCATTTAGATCTCCATTGAGAAATGTTGTCTTTACATCCTTCTGATCTAACTCTAAGTCCATATGAGCTACAAGAGCCATTATAATCCTGAATGAGTCTTTCTTAAATACTAGTAAGAAAGTCTCCTTAAAGTCAATGCCCTCACGCTAGTTAAAACCCTTGGCAACAAGTCTGTTGGAGTCCCGCTTGGTTTTAAATATCCATTTACAACCAATCGGCCTTATTCCAGTGGATAACTCAACAAGATCTTATACTTTATTGTCCCTCATGGATTTTAACTCATCTTTCATGGCATCAAACAAACAAGTAAGATTAGCACTTTATTTGACTTATATAAAGGATTCAGGATCCTTTTCCACCCCTATGTCAAAATCGTGCTCCTGTAAGTATATGATATAATCGTCTCGATTTACAGGTCTTTTCTCTCTTTCCTCATCAATGGTTTGTACATGAGGTTCTACGTGGTGTTCTGCAGTGACTGTAAGATCGACTGCATCATTAATATCCACGTGATTTAGAGTGACTATGACTGGAGTCACAGTCCTTTATTCCTCAAATATAAAATTTCTAATGTTTGTGCTCCCACTGTTTTCAGTGTCCTCAATGAATCTGGTATTCCCAGTCTCAACAACCCTGATAGAGTGGAAAGGACAGTAGAATCAATAGTCCTTTAATCTTTCTAAATATCCTATGAAGAAACAACTTACGGTTCCAAGATCAAGCTTCTTTTCATGGGGGTTATAAATTTTAGCCTCGGTAAGACAACCCCAAACATGTAGATATCGGAGACTTGGTTTTCTCTCATTCAACAACTCAAAAGGAGTTTTGCTTACTGCTTTGTTAGGGACCCTGTTAAGTATATGAACTGCGTTTTTAATCGCATCAACCCACAGGGATTCTGACAATGTCGAATTGATAATCATGCTTCGCACCATATCCATAAGGGTCCGATTATGCCTTTCAGCCACACCATTCTGCTCTAGAGTACCAGGCATAGTATACTGTGCGACAATGCCACAATCCTGTAGGTATCTAGCGAATGGCTCTGGATTGCATCCTGATTCGTCATATCTACCATAGTATTCACCACCATGGTCAGATTTGACACCTTTAATCCTCTTATCGAGATGATTTTCAACTTCGGCCTTATGGATTTTAAAAGCATCCAGGGCATCTAATTTCTCACTGATACGGTAGAGGTACCTGAAACGAGAGTAGTTATCTATAAAGGTAATAAAATATTTGTGTCTACTCTACGAAGCCAAAGGGAATAGTTCACAAATGTCCGTATGTATCACCTCTAAGAGACCTACAATCCTAGTTGCACATTTCTTTCTAGTTCTAGTCTGTTTTCCTTTTATGCAATCAATGCATACTTTATAATCGGCGAAGTCTAGAGACTGGAGAATTCCTTCTCGTATAAGTCTGTCCAATTTCTCACGAGATATATGACATAGTCACCTATGCCACAACATGGAGGAATTCTCATAGTCTAGCCTTCGCTTGGATCCTACTTTATTTCCATGCAAGGCATTAACATTATAGACGTGTGAGGCAATAAAGTCTAACTGGTATAAGTTGTTCACTATAGAGTCGGTGCCAACTTTAATCGAATTAAAGTAAATACTAAAACTTTGATTTTCGAATTGAAATGAATATCCCAACTTATCCAAACAAGAAATTGAAACTAAATTACGCCTTATAGAAGGCACACAAAATGTATCTACTAAATTCAAAAAATAACCAGACTCTAACTTAAGCTTATAGACTCCAATTGCCTCTACATCTATCTTGACATCATTACCTACGTATACTGAGTGCTCTGCATCAGTTAGTGGCCTGGCCTGTAGTAATTACTGCATACAAGCGCATATGTGAATAGTAGTTTCCAAATCTATCCATCAGGAATCCACCGACACATCGGTTAGATTATATTCCAAACAAACAAGAACAGAATGATTACCTTTCTTTATGAGCCATTTTTTATACTTTTCATAATCATTATTCAGATGACCCATCTTTTTGTAAAAGAAGCACGAATTGCCTTTGGCTCATTTGCGTTTTGATCCTTTTCCATATTGATTCACATTGTTACCTGAGAATCCATTATTAGAACCTTGGTTCCTCTTCATTTTCTCTTTCTGCTTATGCCCATGTCCTTGTCCTTGTCCTGAAGTTACCATGTTTATGTTTTGTACTATACCTGACTATCTTATCCTATCCTCCTCTTGAATGCACTGAGTAATCAATTCGTACAATGTCCAATTGTACCTAAGAGTGTTATAGTTCACATAGAACGTACTATATTGAGGGGGTGGTTTGTTCATGATCAAATGAACTAGTTGATCATCAGTAAGTACAAGGCCTAGAGAGCGGATCTTAGAAACAACTTCGATCTGCTCTACAATGTATTCACGGATATTTCATATTCCGTCGTAGGATGAGCGGGTTAATTTGTTCAAAAGAAAACTCACTTCAGCTTTATCTGATTTCTTGAATCGTTTTCCCATTTTAGTTAGGAAAGCTTTTGCCTTATCTACTTTAGGCATGACACTTTTCATATATTCAGAAATCAAATACTTTATGACTTTTAGGTATGTGTCATTAGATCTGAACCATGCCTCATAATGATTAATGTCTGCTTCAAAGGCATCCTCAGATGGAACAGGGGGTTCAGGTTTTATTAGGGCAAGGTCTAATTGCAGGCAACCCAAAACAACTTCGATGGATTCCTTCCACTGAGTATAATTAGATCCATTCAGGGCAGGAACGTGATGTGTATAAGTTGGAATCCCGACTGTAATGGAAGAGATATGTGCTCACATCAGCTCATTTTTTCATAAAATAATTCGTGAATATAAACAAATATCAAGCAAAGATAATCAATTCAGTTGTTAAGGGAGGCATCAACTGAATTATCTAGGGTGAAGATAGGCCCAACCACCACATCCTGGTGAGAATCTGTTACATCATCATCATTCCTCTTGTGGGAGGTAATGATAACATGTTAATGATCCTTCTGAACATGAAGCCAAGTGATGTCACTTATGTAAATCTGAGACACTCAACACCTATGGGTGAGATGAGTCTTTCAACCTTACATCATCACCATCATTTACTTCACTCGTTCATGTCCCAACCAAACAGTGATCATTTGTGTTTTGTCACCATCTGCATGAAACATGAACGCAACCGCATGCAATCCTCTAAATTCCCAAAATCACAAGTTTCTACTCGTAAAATTTTCACCGATTGAGGTCACTATGGTGGCTAATACAATCGAATCCATTTCTACAAATACGGACTTAGGATCGCGATTATAATCCTATCCTCAATGGATTATATCTGAATCAGTCTGATACAGCCCACGAGATGGTCAATATTGATCATTGGAAAATAAAGGAACTTTTAGAGAGAAACAGACGGATAGGTTTCACTCTCTATGATCCAATGGTCTATATTAAGTTCTTAAGGATGGGTAATGGGCCCATAACTGAGCTGAATCAAGACTCTACATGATTAGTTCATGTTCAATGAGTATATCTAGTCTAGCTCCTAACACTCACATGATGGATATAGAGTGTTAAACTTTATAATTAGATGTGTGGATCCATCCATGAGTGTCCATAAGATGGACGGATCAGCCTATAATCTTAATATTCATTAAATGAAGGTTACGATCTTAATTATATATCCAGTGAATGAACTGGATTGAGTGCTCATTGCAAACCGAACATATGGATCAGATGTGGGTCTACATATGATCTGAATTGAATGTGAACTATATGGTCCAAAAGATGGGCTCAACAAAACGTCCATGCGAATGATCTATTGATGAGGCCCACCGGTGATAGGAGGAAATGGATCTAATTTCCCAGGATATGAGTGATGGGCCTAGCGCAAGTATCAGGCCCAACAAAGGGATTCGAGTGGATCCTGATTCATGGAATGGGCCCAGCATGAGTATTGGGCCCAACAAAAGATACATTCAGATTTTATTCGCGGATCTACAAGGTGGACCCGAAGGCACTGGAATCAGGTCCAATGACCCAACTAAATATAAGGTCGTTTTCGACCTAATTTCAGGCGGCAAGAGAAAATGCCGTTTTCGACCAGCAGCAAGCAACAGCTGAAGGGAGGGAGAGAGAAATCCCAGCTGCCGCAGATGGATCCCCAGTTAGTCAAAAGTCCAACTGCCTCCATTAACCACGGTGCCGATCAAGATAGCACTACCATCCCTGATGATGGGTCTCACTGCTAATGGTGATGTTCTAAGTGAAAGATGCCGGTGGTGGACCGTAAATCCACGTTTGCCTCCATTGAAGACATAGGTAAGGATGTGAAATCCCAATCCCAAACTGAGATTCGAAATTCAAAATCTCATATCCTGGATTTTGGGATTCGAAATCAGAAATCCGCAATGTCTGATATAGGATTCGAATTGGAATCCCCTAATTTCTGATATGGATTTCAAATTGAAAAACCCTAATTATGCTAGATTCTGGGATTCGAAAAATCCCCAATTTCTGATTTTTGGGATTTCGAAAACCCTAATCTCCATCTGGATTTGGAGCTTTTGAGATCTGAAAGCCCAATATTCGAATTTGAGATTTGAAATCTCTAATTGAAATCTAAAATAGGGGATTGGTATATGAAATTCCCAATTCTGAAATTTGATATTCGAAATCCCTAATTCGAATCTAGACGGGATTTGAAATCCCTAATTACCTGTCTGGATTTTGGGCTAATCTAGAATCCCCAATATTGAATTTGGGACTCGAAATCCCTAATCTCTGGATTAAGGGTTCTGGATTCGAGATCCCCAATCTGATATGGGATTCGAAATCCAAAATTCCCTGATTCTGTTATGGGATTCAAAATTCGAAAACCTTAATTAACTGGATTTAGGGTTTCCAAAAGAATCCCTAATTAACTGGATTTAGGGATTCGAAAAATTCCTAATTACCTGACTGGGTTTCGAATTGAAAAACCCTAATTCGGATGTGTTTCGAATTCAAAAAAGAAAACTTAATTGCTGAATCTGAATCTGTAATAGATAAATCTGATCATCCATGCTTATGCACAGTATGTCTCCGATACCAACTGTGGGACTTATCTAATATGCGGAATTGGCCCACGGACCTAGCTGTGCATAGAACATGATGATTAAGAGAAGGAATAGGGTGTACCTGTCTGAGACGCCATAAATGAATAAGCAGAATACCAGAATACCAAAGATATAATTCTAGGATCTTCCTCTCCTTAACACCCGAATAATAGAAGAATCGATGGGACTTTCCCTTCTATGTTATGGTGTAGGATTGGGGATCTAGCCTTCTTTTATAGATTGGCTGGGGTGCAGAGAGTTTGAATCCCATCACAACTCTCTCCCCACGGCTCCACATGTTAGCATCCTAGTAGTCTTCAAACAACCACTGTGTATTGTAGTTATAGCACTCCACCCCATACGCATACTTACGTAGATACACTGCGCAACTCACACTGAAGTGGGGTCCACTGGTTTACCCAATCATACAGTCCAACTCATAGGATAATCCATATTGTCGATCAATAAAGCCCACCTTATAGAGTTCTTATAACATCCCCTTAAATCATTTTATATTTATTTTATTATTAACATAAGAGTATCTCCTATGCTACAACCAATGTCAATTGCCCCGCCTCCTTGGTAA
Source organism: Magnolia sinica (assembly GCF_029962835.1). Classification (NCBI taxonomy): domain Eukaryota; kingdom Viridiplantae; phylum Streptophyta; class Magnoliopsida; order Magnoliales; family Magnoliaceae; genus Magnolia; species Magnolia sinica. Next base: position 67,267,243 of record NC_080586.1, on the reverse strand, counting down.
TAGTCCCAAAGAGTTACTTTTCTTTATGCACTTTATGCTTCTAATACCAAGTAATAACTGGAAAAAAAAAATAAAAAAATCCATAATTCCATAAACTCAAGATCATAGTTCATGTAGAGATCCTAGTCCAGCACTAGCAAGGAAGCATTCCTTCCCTTCACCATCAAATCTTTTATTGAGGCCTTCCACCATCAATCAACTACAAAAGTTATTCAAATTAGAGTAGTCTTCAAATCCTTAATTCATAGCGTGTTTAGTCAACCATAAATTCCATATTTCATTGGCTAGCGATAGCTCGAAGTCAATCGTAATACTTTTTAAGTCAACATCACACTCCATATCAGGTGGGGCTCAATGAGTGTATGATGCAGGATCATTCAAGTCTGTTATTTTATTTTTCAGCAGTGGATTATAATCAAATGCTAAAAAACAAAAAATAAGCAACCATATGATTAAAGAATGACACTGATTAGGCAATGACTTGCTTGTCCCATGATGGGTTAAATGATGATGTAAAATTTAATTGGGAGATATGCCCGAGATGATTCATCTAAAATCTATCAACTTTAAAACATGCGTTGGTCTAGTCATAACATATGCCCATGGTCAATCAATGGTGGATCCTAGCCTATGGATTAATATATACGAATGCCAAGTGCGTGTTACACAATCCGATGGTCCCAAGTTCGCCTCAGTGGTGGAGATGTGTGGATGGTCCCGCTAGAGTTGTGCCTTAACCTTGACCTTCACCCAAACCCCAGTCCATTGCAGAAGTATGCATACGTGATCATCCATCCATACAAACATAGGGCCCACCTTAGGTATATTGGGTGTACTTTGGTTTACATTCTAGGAAATTTTGCCCATTTTTCATTGATCCAGACTATTGGTCCATCCATCCCTGCAGGGTCCGATGGGTCAATGGTCCAGATCCATGATCATGATACTGAAATCACGAGTATACTAGGCATAACCTCAGGTCGAGTACCATACAATATATGATAGATGCCTGTATACTTACACAGCATACACGGGTTTCCAATTCTGTCCGATGGCGCCATGATTCGGTAATTCATACTGTTGTTCATTTGTTTCCCACTTCGGATGGGCCACAATTAAAATATATCCTTCGTAGGACGATTTTAACCTTTAGATTTGTGGCCTAGGGTAAAAAACAGATCTACACCATTAAGGCCTGGGAAAAAGGTAGTATTATTGCTAGGATCCTCCAATACATGAAAGGTTTTGGTAGATCTCAGTTGAAGACAAAGTACAACTTATCAATGGTCTGGATTACATATCAATGGGTCCCACTTTCTGAAATGGAAAATGCGTGTATACTACGAAAGGCTGACACCATGCATCGTATAATTCTGCAGGTCGTGTTGATTACGGAAGTTCTTGTTGTTGAATGTTGAGTCAACCGCAGAGAAGAAAAAGAGGGCTCGAAAGCAACACGTGTTTGCTACCAGTCTCTGAATCGTGGCAACATGTCCACCATACAGGTGTAAGCAGAACGGTTACACCGTGGGCCCCACGGTGACTGGAATACACAGGACTGAGAAAAGAACATGCTACAAGATTCTCTCTTGGCCGAAGAAGCCTGCAATTCAGTTGCAGTAAAAGTGCCCATGCATTTCAGCTATACAAGCGTGCACATGATTCGCACACGTACACATACATGCATACATACATACATCCGAGGCCCACTACAAATTGATGGGCCATACTGTAATTTATCATATTACAGATGATCAGATCATCAAGTGGGCCCCACCATTGATCGCTCATCCCTTTCACCATGTGTTTCTCACCTTTCCTTGTCCATACGTTGAAAAAAAAAAAACTAATCTGCAGGGATTTTGTTTCAATCAACAGTGCATAAGATGGTATAATCACATCCCACCCTTTGATTCCTCTCTTTTTTTTGACATTTTGTGAGGATGATCTTAACCGTCCAATCGATGCTAAGGGATTCAAGAGTTGGCTATCTCGTGCCAACTGCCGTTAGTTCGGCACCATGGGTAAGTAGTCGTGACTAATTCTTTTCACACGTGTTCCTCGTGCATTGTCATCAGACCATCCAAACTGTGGGTGGACATTGTGAAGGGAGTATCCGTCAAAATTTGTACTGATAGAGTGTGCTTCGGTTGGGTATACTGATTAGAAAAGGTGGACCCATGGTCTAGTGATCCTAGCCATTGATGTGATTAGAAGGCGTGGATGGAGATTACAAGGGCAGCCATCATCCATCGTGTGATTTATCTTATCAGCGGTTTGGATCACCAAACATGGACCCCACTTTCTTTCTTTTTTTTTGTTTTTTTACACACGGACTCCACTCACACACATACCCGACCCACGCCGTAGTGGGATTTCACCGGGTACTCGAACCCCATACCTGGCGTTAAAACTCTCGGGGGTCTACCAACGTGGCAAGATAAGGGATCCCATGTACCTCACATACATTCAAGCATGTAAGGATTGCCTCCGCACCATTTTAGACATCCAAAATTAGCATGTCTATAGATACATGCTGGTGTGTTTTATTTTTGGGTGTTGGCAATTCACACGTGCGCATGTAAGCATGTGAACATACCGTGGACACCTCACCGGAGCCCGACAAGCTGATTGGTATTGCCTTACAAGATGATTGGGATTGGGATAAGTCAAGTTAACCAGTGGATCCAAACCTTAGAACCAAGTCCTAACCACGATAAAAGCCTTCCAGTGTTGAAGCATAAACCCTAGGAAGCCCCGGCTCATCCCATTCAAAATCTGGTCGCACTTTAAGTCAATATATCGAGTCAAATCACTGAGTCAGCTCACCCAATCAACCTACCTAGTTCATCTGCCCAGTCAATCACCTGACCAAGCGAAACCCAATATGATGCTTGAATCGAGCACATATCTAAGCCCATTGGGAGTCAACGCTCCTTTAAAGGCAGAGCTCACATATGTGTTGGGGGCTCCTCCCCTGCCAAAAAGGGATCCATGTGAGTCCGGTAGTGCCCTGGGCCCTGCCAGCCACGTGGCAGATCCGTGCCTGACAGGAGTCCCCAACACGAGGGCAACTTCTCCCTTTGCAACGCTCATCCGTGTGCCAAACTAAATCAACTCCGATGCCTTAGCCAAAATTACAGTCCACACAATTTGATCTTTGCGTTTAAATCTTGCTACGTGACAACCTCAAATCTAGTCCATAAACACCCTTTTTAATCCTAGTCTTATCTGAAATTATTAGAAAATCTAGCTGGGAGGCTATATATAGCCCCCTTCCCTTCTCATTCAAAACATCTAGTAGATTCAAAGAATCATCCCCTCTCACGAAATCCTGAATCATTCCAAGCATCCAGTAAATTTGAAAAATCCTCACCACTCAAAAACCTCCTAAGCCTCCTTAGCATAGCCATTCCATCCCTCCACCTAGGAGAGGAAAGAGTAATATAATAGAGTCCGGTCCAAGTTAAGCCAAATTCAATCCAATCCAAAGCCTCTGGGGCAATCCAGCCTCTTAATCCTCCTCTTAACCAAATCCTTCTAACAAATTCGTCCATCCAACCATCCAATTCTTAATCAACTTTGTCTAATCTCAGCATTGGTATTATGCAACATTTATTCCCTTCTCAACTCCCCTGCTTATCAAGTTCATCATCTCTGCATAGCATTGCATCTCGCACCCAATCAGTATAAAGTATGCTATATGGCTTAGCGAAGTAGTCGGATCCTGCCCATTAGAAATTTATGTTAATTGGTTAGTTGCTTTTACAAGTGGAGGTGTAACATCCTGAAAAAATCCGTACCAAAACTCAAGTTGAACCACGAGTGAAGCCACCTGAGGGCTATAACCGACTAGCTAGTAACGGCGAGGTGTACGGTGGTACGTAAAGTTAGAGTAATTAAGGTCAGGCGACCATTTCTACGAACAATGAGTCGTTAGGATCGCAAGCGCGACTATCCCCAACGCCAACTGAGACCTGAGAGAAATTCTAAGGGCCCGCCCCTCTCGGGAGTACCCTGAAACTCCGCAAGGGACCTACATCCCTCATTGGGGGTCTGCTGGCCTCGAAACTATAGAACAATCCCTGTCTTGTTGGGCACAACGTCCATCATGGGAGACAAACCTAGATAGTATTTAGAATTGCTCAACTTGAATTGAAGGACGAGTGCATGAGAAGTGAAATACCCTATAGAAGAACTTGAAACTAAAGTGAATTAAGTTGTGCACTCTTTCACATAGTTGAAAGTTTCGGATCAACGGTTTATAGCCAAACTTTGTCCGTGGGAAAAAGATAATTCCCCACACACATCGTATAACAGTGACCACGATCGAGCATCGATGATTGTTGATCTGACACAATCTCCCCACGGCCAATCTGCATGTCCGATCGTGCCAAGGTTGTGTCCTGGCATAGATTCATTGTTAGGGGACCCACCCCATAGTGTAGATGAGCCCGCGAGCCCTCATAGGGACCTTATTAGTTAGAAATGACCTCCCATAGGGTATAAATGACAGATAAAATGGCCCTAAGGCCATTTGGGCATCATCTGGAGCTATAAATAGCTCTCAAATTGCACCACTTTCTCCCCATCCGAATTTAATAACCCTAAATTAGGAGAAAAAAAAGGGAGAAGAGAGAAAGGGATGAGAGAGATTGTAGGTGTGGTTGTTATAAGAGATTTGCCCCTCTTCCCGTCGACTCGCGAGCCTAACAGCTACCATTCCCGTTGTCGGAACTCCTCCGGCGACTATTAGGGTAAAGCTATGAACCTTCCTTGTATATTTAGATCTTCAAATGGATTTTTCCCAATCCTAACAAGCCCGTGTACTCCTATAGGTGGCCGGCGATCCTTCCTTAGAAACATAACCATAGGAACCAGACGTACTAGCAATAGGTGAGGACCATAAGTGCTTAGCTTGTTGTTTATCAATGCTACATTTCACTTAATGATTTATGATTTCTAATGTAGTATTTGCATGATAACTTAGGTGTATTTCAATTTTGTCTAATGAATTGCAAATTATACCTACGTGTTTGATGAAATGCCTAAATGAGTATGTTATTGCAGTTAGTTATTACATGTGAATCCTTTTATTTGTAAATGCTAGTTGATTTGATTATAATGAAAAATATGACTACAAGAGTAGTGTAGTTAGTCGACAAATTTCTAGATATGGGTTGACCGAATTAGGCTAGCCACCCTGGGCAAGATCGATTGATTCGGGCCAAACACGGATGACAGACAGTGGCAGGGCCATGCGGGGTGCTTACGCACTCCATGCTGATTGCGACAGTGTTCGCCCACTTCAACCAAAATTGTCCAAACAACCGGCTAACCACATATATGTTCACCATGTACAATCAGTACTGCCTGAATCTGGGACACCACCCCTTACCATTCACGAAGGTCTACTATTAAATAGTAGCGTCACGATTCTCGAGACTTGTGAGTCGGGCATGGTGTTATGGGACACCGTGTCCATGCTGTCGGCCTACGCTAGGGTGACGAGCCTCTCCGTAGTGACCACGAGCATTACCTTTACAACTTGCCTTTCATATGTATTTCAAATGGGAGTGACGAACCCAGACGGATCAAGAATATAGGCATAAGACCGGTGCGGCCATCCCGTGCCTAATAATTCAGTTGAGACCCGATGACTAAAAGGGAGGTGCCCTATCTTCTCCAAATTACTGGATGAATAGGCTTAATTAATCACTCGTCTACAATAAACATCACCACATCGCACTAGAATAGGATGTAGTGAATCATAAGTTGAAGTCATGTGTTAAAGAAGTGTTGTCATTTGCGAACCAGGTGATCGGGGTCGCGTGTTGAGGGAGTGTTAGATTGGAAGTGCATAATCATTTCATAAACCACATTATGCGCATTAATAAGAGTAATTAGGAAGTGACTGTTTGCATTGTTTCATCATTCCTATACTGTCAAACTTGATAATATGTATAACTCATGCTTTATGGAACCTCTGAGTTGATCACTCACTCCCAATATAAGATGGCGTTTTAAAACGCCAACCAAGCGTTGATGTAGATGAAGGGACTACAAAGGCCGATACATTGAATCAGGCCTGCATGACGAGGAGGAGGAGTTCTCTTATTTTTAACTCTCAGACGGGCTGATGTAGGCGGTTTACTATGCAGCGGGGGGACGTTGAGTGTTTAGGTTTCGTTAGATATTACTATCCACATTTTGTTTGGCTTTAAAATTTTATATCGAACCCAGCTGTGGACCATATTCTAGATAATCATACTATATGCAAAATTTTGATTTATTCACTTGCTTTATTTATGTTTATCCCAGGTTATGATTCACTATCTAGTATATTTCTATATATGTTGTACCGAATGTGTAAGTACTTGGAACCGGCTCCTGCAAAGCATAAGTGATGCCTGAAAACTCAGGAGTCGAGCATTTGCTCGACCCTCGAAATTCATGGCATTACAAGTTGGTATCAGAGCATGAGTTTAGGATTAAATTAGACCATGGGCTGTGGACTCACCATAATGCATTCGCTGACATAGATGGGGGCGTTCAGACTTAGCGACGTTAAACTTTAAGACCAAACCCTTAGTCATTTCGAGTAATTGAAAGTTTTGTTTAAGGACTTGAACTTGAAAAGGATTGAATAGAGAGAGTAACTGCGATAGTGGTCGAGTCAGAGTCTTAGAACACTAGAATATGTTTCAACCTTCAAATCGGGCGAGAATTCACGAATCCAGTGTGAGTAACCCAGCTTAAATGAGTTGGGTGGCTAAAGTAGCTCGCCCTACCCCAAAATCATATACGGCACGATCAAGGACTCATACCGGTTTGCGAGGTACACCTGTCTAAAATTTCTGACGGTCTTGGCCACCTTCGTTCTTCCAATCTGGAATTTCTGGCCCATCTTGACCCTAGAACGGTTGGAAGATGTCAGAAAAGGAAAGAGGAAAAGAAATAAAATAAGAAAAACATAACTTTGACGCAAACCGGTACCCCGTCGCCCAAATGGGCCACCACCGTCTTCGATCGAACCTTTTCAATCCATCTTGGCCATGGAACGGACGAAAGAGGTCAGATCAGAAATGGAAGGAAGGAGAGAAATAGAGTAGGAAAAATCTAACTTCGCCACGAGCCAATATTCCGCCACCCAAATGGGCCACTTCCAACTTTCAATTGGACCTTTTCAATCCATCTTGGCCATGGAGCAATTAAAAGAGGTCGGAAATGGAAATAAGGAAAGAAATAGAGTAAGAAAAACTTAACACTTCCATGATTCGGTGCCCCACTACCCAAATGGGCCATCATCGTTGTTGAGTATGAAATATTGCATATTTTTCCCTATTTATACTTTGGTTTTATAAACTTGATATTGCTTAATTGATCTAATTATATATGTTTTCATGTGCGAGGTGATTTCAAGAGCTTAAGGTGAAATTGATGCCAAAAGGAAAATTTATGTTCAAAAGAATACTGAATGAAGATTTAGATATTTGGAAGTCATTAATGAAGAATTCACATGCTAAAGATCTAAAGAAACCAAGTGAGGAATGAAGAGAATCGAAGATTTGAAGTGATGAAAAATAAAAGGAGTCCTGAAAATTGTCTTAAAAAACATATTCTTGAAAATTATCCTAAAAAAATATATTTTAAAACTCCGAGTCTAAAAAAGAAAAGTTCTGAAAGTCTATTTTGAGAAACTGCGCACAGTGCGTAAATTTGAGGCGGTTTATAGATTTTTTCATCCCTGTGGATTTAACCTTGGTCTTACCGAGTTATTACTACATCACAACCCTACAGTTGGGGTTGTGAACAAGTTTTTGGCACCGTTGCCGAGGACTTCGGCTACGTTTTTCTGAAATTAATTGGTATTAGAATTAGGTTAAGATTAGGGTTAACTTTTTACTCTTTTTTTTTAGGTTAGGATTTTTTCTGAAATTATTTTTAGAAACTAACATTGTTTTCTGTTTTGTAGGATCTTAACATAGCAACTCTAATCTGATAACCTCTTTCTTTTCTAGATTTCTTATTTACTTTAATTTTCTTTCTTCTAGGTTTTAGTTGTTTGGTACTTGAGGGTTGTGCATGTTTCATGCCCAATTGGGTTTGTGATAACACTCTCCGTCTCTGAAGTGAATGAGGATTAGTCAAAGGGTTGCCCATCAAAGGATTAAACACCACTTGAGATCCTCTCAGTTAATTGAAGTAATGGCTGCAAATCAACCTCAACCTCTAGTTAAGGAAGTTCAAGATGAGAATGAGGTGCATAATGCTCCCCCGCCCCGTACTTTGTGAGATTATTTACAACCGATGGCAGTAAGTGCACCTTCCTGCGTGGTGTTTCCGCTTAGTGCAGGAAACGTAAATGTTAAATCTGGAGTGATACATCTCTGAAAGTTCATACTTGTACATTAAAGAGTTTGATGAGATAGTCGTCACATTACACTTTCCAAATGTGTCTGAGGACACAGTTCGACTTAAATTGTTCCCCTTTTCATTGAAAGAGAAGGCTAAGACGTGATGCACTCCATAAAGCCACGATTTATCGGCACATGGGCCAAGATGACATGGGTCTTTTGTGGCCTTTATGGATTAATCTCGTATAACCCCACGATGGTAAGTTTCACTTGTAGAACTATAATTGGCCACTAGTTGAGGAGATTACCTTTAAACATCTTATTTGCTAGCCTCATGAGCTAGGGATGGTGGAATGGGACACTATGCCTGAGCTGTCAGCTTATGTTGGGTGACAAACCCACCATAGTGACCTTTGAGATTTCTTAAAATGATTGTTTAAAATTGGAATAATAATGGTTGGGCTAATCATGCATTTTCATGGCATATATTATGATCTCTTCCGGGTGGTTAGTTCTTCTTAGGTGTACCTTGGTGTACTTTTCTGGGTGACTAGTTCTCCTTGGGCAATCTATATTAAATGGTCGTTTCCGGGTGGTTAGTTCTCCTTGGGCGTACCTTTATGTACTTTTCCGGGTGACTAGTCCTCTTTGGGCGATCTATATATTATTATGGTCTTTTTCAGGTGGTTAGTTCTCCTTGGGCATACCTTTGTGTACTTTTTCGAGTGACTAGTCCTCCTTGGGTGATCTATATATTATTATGGTCTTTTCTGGGTGGTTAGTTCTCCTTGGGCGTACCTTTATGTACTTTTTGTGTGACTAGTCCTCCTTGGGCGATTTATATATCATAGTTTTTTCGGGTAGTTGGTTCTCCTTGTGCATACCTTTGAGTGCTTTTCCTGGTGGCTAGTTCTCCTCGGGGGACCTTTTGCCAGCTAAATTTACATCCTCAGGTCTGTGAACATGTGCATGCATCCATGCATTTAAACTAGATTATCTTTGTGAAATTTATTTATTGAATGTGTATCTGATGAACCTTATCTGATTTTCATGATAATCATTATGTAATATTTGTTATATACTATCCCTAATAACTATGCTTAATTATCTTGATGATACGATAAACCTTAGGGGTTATACCTCACCGGATAGCCATTGACGCTATCGAACCGTATTCAGTGTGTAGGAGACGCAAATGATGCGTACGCTGGTTTTTAGGAGGAATGAGAGAAGCCAGATGATCTTGCGACTCTCCATTCCTAATTTTATTTGTATTTAATTTATATTGTTATGTTTGTAAAGGTTAAGACATTGGTTTGTATAAGTTTTTAGGTAACCGCTTGAAATATTTGGTTTTATATAATTAGACTCCCTCTTATGCTTAATTGTTTCTATCCTGCTACATTACTAACTCTGATAAAGAAAAAAAATGTACGTGAAATTTAAGTTACAGTTAAAGGTTAACACTCGGGTTTTTGGAAAACGAGTAGTGTACTCGGGTTCTAAGAACCGGGGTGTTACAGATGGTATCAGAGAGAGTCTAGACTAACCTTGCCTTTGGGAAGCAAAATTATGCAAACCTTCAATATCTCAAGTTGAGATGTCGGATTTAGAGATTTGAATCTACGTGAATCTCCTTAAACTTAGGGAAAGTTTAAGAATGTAGATACCCAATCTTAGATTTCCATTATGAATTATTGATTGTCTGGACTCGGAAACTAAACACTAGGTCCCCTTAAAAATTTATTAGGAATGCTAGTTGGATTTATAATAAATTCCATGGAAATTTGAAACCTTAGTCTCCTTTGAAAAAAATTTAGGACGAGTCATTTGAACATAGAAGCAAGTACTTTGAATTCATCGTAAACTACTAGAACAGTTACTTGAAATTAGACTTTACTGATGGGGTTTTCCTCCTCAGTTCAAAGGAGAGATGGTGCAGCGGGTGCAAAATCGAAGTAATTCACCGCGCTGCGCGACCGGTCGTGGGAGGTGCTCTACCGGTCGTGGGTGGTGCTCGACCAGTCGTAGGTTCGAGCCGTGGCACGACTCAAAGTCAAGCGACTTTGGGTAATTATTCTTTGGGGTGCTCGACCGGTCGTAGGTGGTCCACGACCGGTCGTAGGTGGCGCTCGACCGGTCATGGGTGGCACATGACCAGTCGTAGTTACGCAGATTCATTCTGCAATTTTATGTGGATTTCGTATCGCAAGTCCTTTCGCAACTGGGATGTGGAAAGGAGTTTCCTAAAACTTTAAATAAGAGGTACCTAGGGCTTCTAGGTATGACAAGAGGATTTCCTAAAGCTTTATAAGGGATTTACTAAAGGGTTTATGACTATCAAAGGTGAGAGAGAGAGAGAGGAAGCTTATAGAAGGAAGATTATGCTCGTGGAGGTTATCTACTGCGCAATCTATATCTCAGTACTTTTATGTCCTCGTAATCAGTGAGATCTCTCCGTTTTCTTTATTTCTCTTATTGTTTATCTACTCCTGCATGAGTGAAGAAGGTTATAATGCTCTACTTCATAGTGGATTGTTGATCTGGACAAGGTCCCGTGGTTTTTACCTCTTTAAGGGTTTTCCATGTAAAAATCTCTTGTGTGGTGTGGTTTATGCTTTGATTTATTTCAAAGCTTTGTTATTCCATAATTCTAGTTTGTTTCGGGAGGCTAGATCCTAAGGTTTTGTGCAAGGCACCCCAACAAAGTGGTATCAGAGCTAAGTTCATTGAACGGGTAGGATCGATTTTAAATTATGGAAGGTGGCTCATCAAGGATGATCAGCATCAATGGTTCTAACTGGACCATATGGAAGGCTAAGATGGAGGACTTACTTTATTGCAAGGACCTATATTCTCCAATTTTAGGCATATCAGTAAAATCAAAGGATATGTCTGATGATGATTGGAAGAAGATGAACCGAATGGCGGTAGGGTTTATTATACAATAGTTGGATGATTCTGTGTTCCACCATGTGTCTACGGAAACCCCAGCTGCTAGCCTATTGCTGAAATTAGAAGGGTTGTATGAGAGGAAGACAGCCGGTAATAAAAATTTTCTGATAAGGCGACTTGTGAATCTCAAGTTCAAGGATGGTGGTTCTATGGCCGAGCACATGAATGAGGTCAACAATATAGTGAACCAACTCTCCTCTATGAAGATGGTCCTGGATGATGAATTGCAGGCTTTACTATTACTTTGTTCATTGCTTGACAGTTGGGAGACATTGGTGGTGTCTCTAAGTAACCCCGCGCCAGACGGAAAAATATCCATGGAACAGGTTACTAGTTGTCTCTTTAATGAGGAGACAAGGAGGAAGTCTCAGGGGTCTACTCAGCAAGAGGCCCTTGTGACACAAGAACGGGGGAGAGGAAAGAACAGGAAGGGCGGAAAGGCCCGAGATAAATCAAGGGGCAAGTCAAGTAACAGAAAGGATGTTGATTGCTGAAATTGTGGCAAGAAGGGCCACTATAAGCATGAATGTCGTGGTAAAAAGAACGACGAGAAAGGAAAAGGAAAGGAGAAGGAAGATGAATCAGATTCCACTGCGGTCGCTTCAGATGGTGACGTTGTAGTTATTCTTTTAGCAGATCATGATATATGTCTCATGGCTACGAGTTAGGACACCGACTGGGTGATAGACTCGGGAGCCTCTTTTCATGCGACTCCACGCAGGTACTTCTTCACAAGCTACAAGTCAAGTGACTATGGGACCATGAAGATGGAAAATTCTGGCGTATTGAAAATCGTGGGAGTCAGTGATATTTGCGTGAAGACCGATGTGGGTTGTACATTGGTTCTCAGGGATGTGAGGCATATCTCAGACCTTTGCCTCAACTTGATATCGACGGGAAGGCTGGATGATGATGGCTATGAAAGCCGGTTTGCTAGTGAGCGCTGGAAGCTCATCAAGGGTTCGTTGATCGTGGCCAGAGGAAAGAAGTGTTGCACCCTTTACAAGGCAAGTGTCAGTATGTGTAAGGGTGGGTTGAACGCAGCGGAAGATTCAGCTATTGACATGTAGCATAGGCATCTAGGCCACATGAGCAAAAAAGGACTTCAAGTACTAGCAAAGAAGCAGATCCTTCAAGACGTGACAGGTATACCTCTTAAAACCTGTCTTGATTATTTATCAGGGAAACAGCATAGAGTTTTATTTATTAAAACTACATGCATTAGATTTGGTTTATTCTGATGTTTGTGGTCCTATGAAGACAAAAACCTTGGGTGGGGCATTGTATTTTGTCACTTTTATAGATGATGCATCTAGGAGGGTTTGGGTTTATGCTTTGAAATCCAAGGACGAGGTCTTTGGTGTGTTTAAATTATTTCATACTATGGTCAAGAGAGAGACAGGTAAACCATTGAAGTGCATTCGCACTGACAATGGTGGTGAATACATTGGTGACTTTCATAAGCACTACAAGTCCCTAGATATACGGCATGAACAGACGGTTCCCAAGACCCCTCAGCTAATGGTGTAGCTGAGCGAATGAATCGCACCATTGTTGAGAGAATCAGATGCATGTTATCCCATGCGAAATTGCCCAAGATGTTCTGGGGAGAAGCAATGCACACGGCAGTGTATTTGATAAACAGGTCTCCATCAGCCCCGTTGAATGGAGAAGTACCTGAGAAGGTGTGGACTGGACATGATCCATCATACAGTCATCTCAGGGTGTTTGGATGTAGGGCATCCGTTCACGTACTAAAGGATGAGAGGTCCAAGCTCGATTTGAAGATCAGGCAGTGTGTGTTCTTAGGGTACAGTGATGAAAAGTTCGGTTACCGATTGTGGGATCCAACCAAGAAGAAGCTCGTCAGGAGCAGAGATGTGGTATTCTTTGAAGATCAGTGTATAGAAGACATTGGTAAGGCAGAGAAGAACCAGCCTAGTTCAGGTGAGCTAGAAGACATGGATCCGGTTACTCCTCCCGTGGTGCCTGATGATGGGGGAGTACAGCAAGGTGCAGAGGACGAGGGAGTTCCTTCAGAAGATGGACCAGGGGAGCAGCCCCCACTTGATCCACCTATTGAGCCACGGGTGAGGAGGTCATCTAGGGACAGACAGTCGTCCAAGAGGTACTCGCCGCATGAGTACATTATGCTGACTGATGGGGGAGAGCCAGAAGATTATTCTAAGGCCCTAGCCGACGAGCATAAGAGGGAGTGGTTGAAAGCTATGCAAGAGGAGATGGAATCCTTGCATAAGAACCACACATATGATATGGTGAAATTGCCTAAGGGCAAGAAAGCTTTGAGCAACAAGTGAGTGTTCAAAAAGAAGGTTGAGCAGAAGAATTCACAGACAATGTTTAAAGCCAGACTTGTGGTGAAAGGGTTTGGTCAAAGGAAAGGCATAGACTTCGAAGAGATATTCTCACCAGTGGTGAAGATAACATCCATATGGGTGTTGCATAGGTTGGCGGCTAGCATAAATCTAAAGATAGAGCAGTTAGATGTTAAAACTGTCTTCTACCATGGTGACCTGGAAGAAGAGATCTACATGCACCAACCAGAGGGGTTCAAAGTCAAGAGCAAAGAGCATATGGTGTGTAGGCTGAGGAAGAACTTGTATGGGCTGAAACAAGCTCCACGACAATGGTACAAGAAGTTCAACTCATTTATGTTGAAGCATGGATATGACAGAACGGAATCGGACCACTGTGTGTTCACGCGCAAGTACTCAGATGGTGATTTCTTAGTTCTGCTGTTATACGTTGATGATATGCTTATCATGGGAAAAGACATTAAGAAGATCGACAGGCTGAAACAGGAGTTGGGCAAGTCTTTTACGATGAAAGACTTGGGCCCGGCTAGACAGATCCTAGGAATGAAGATAACCCGTGACAGAAGCAGTAGGAAGCTTTGGCTCTCACAAGAGCGGTATATTGAGAAAATCCTAGAGTGGTTCAATATGAATGCAGCGAAGCCGGTCAGTACTCTACTAGATGGTCACTTCAGATTTAGTAACAGGCAGTGTCTCACGACGAAGGCTGAGGTGGAAGAGATGCAGAAGATACCCTACAAGTCAGCTGTAGGAAGTTTGATGTATGCAATAGTGTGTACACGCCCAAACATAGCATAAGTGGTTGGTGTTGTCAGCCGGTATCTTGTCAATCCTGACAAAGAGCATTGGGCAGCAATGAAATGGATATTGCGGTATCTAAGAGGTTCATCCAGGTTGAGCCTATGTTATGGTGATGGTAAACCTGTGTTAGAGGGCTACACAGATGCAGATATGGTAGGTGACATAGACTCCAGAAAGTCTACATCAGCGTTCATGTTCACATTTGCAGGGGGAGCGGTTTCTTGGCAAAGCAAGTTACAGAAGGTCGTAGCATTGTCAACGACAGAGGCCGAGTACATTGCAGTCACAGAGGCATGTAAAGAGATGCTTTGGATGAAGAGGTTCCTACAAGAACTTAGCCTGAAGCAGGAGGAGCACGTAGTCTATTGCGATAGTCAGAGTGTTATACACTTGACCAAGAATCCAAGTCAGCATTCCAAGTTGAAGCACATAGAGATTTGGTAGCACATAGAGATACTTTGGAACATAAGGTGTTACAGCTTGAGAAGGTCCACACGGACGATAATGGGTCAGACATGATGACCAAGGCTTTACTCAAGGGCAAGTTTGAGGTTTGTAGAAACCTGGCTGGCTTGAAGAAGGAGAATCCCTCCTGAGTCGGAAAGGGAGAGATTTGATGGAGTTTTCCTCCTCAGTTCAGAGGAGAGATGGTGCAGTGGGTGCAAAATCGTAGTAATTCATCGCACTGCACGACCGATCATGGGAGGTGCTCGACCGGTCGTAGGTGGTGCTCGACCAGTCGTAGGTTCGAGCTATGGCACGACTTAAAGTCCAGCGACTTTGGATAATTATTCTCCAGGGTGCTCGACCGGTCGAAAGTGGTCCACGACCGGTCGTAGGTGGCGCTCGACCTGTCGTGGGTGGTACACGACCAGTCGTAGTTACGCAGATTCGTTCTGCGATTTTGCGCGGATTTCGTATTGCAAGTCCTTTCGCAACTGGGATGCGAAAAGGAGTTTCCTAAAACTTTAAATAGGAGGTACCTAGGGCTTCCAGGTATGACAAGAGGATTTCCTAAAGCTTTACAAGGGATTTGCTAAAGGGTTTATGACTATCAAAGGTGAGAGAGAGATGAAGCTTATAGAAGGGAAATTATACTCGTGGAGGTTATCTACTGCGCAATCTATATCTCAGCACTTCTATGTCCTCGTAATCGGTGAGATCTCTCTGTTTTCTTTGTTTCTCTTATTGTTTATCCACTCCTGCGTGAGTGAAGAAGGTTGTAACGTTCTACTTCATAGTGGATTGTTGATCTGGACAAGGTCCCGTGGTTTTTACCTCTTTAAAGGTTTTTCATGTAAAAATCTCTTGTGTGGTGTGATTTATGCTTTGATTTATTTCATTGCTTTGTTATTCCATAATTCTAGTTTGTTTCGGGAGGCTAGATCCTAAGGTTTTGTGCAAGGCACCCCAACAATTACATCTAACATAAACACTCCCTAAACTTAAAGAATTGTGCTACGTATGAATCATAATCTGAACCCTCTCAATACGTCCCTTTAGTTAGAGACAATATTCCTTATAAATTACAGTACCTAGAATAAAATGGAGGAGAAATTATAGAATTTTGGGTGAACTTCTAACCCTAGACTGAGCACATTAGGACTAGATTCGAAAGCCTAGATGAAATTAGCAAAATTTTGGACTCGAAAATCCATCCTCTCTTTTGCTTGTCCTGAATGTGCCCCATTTTTGTATTTCTTTTCGTAGCCATCTATTTGTGGACCATTGATTGAAGCATTAACGTTATTGCATCAATTAGATTCTTAGGTGTGGCTCATCCACTGTGGGGCCTGACAGATCAACGGTCTAGATCACTTAGCCATGAGCCGCATAAATACAAAATACCTAACAATGCTATTGATATCATTCGCTTGATGATCCGTGCGAATTCCTCCTAAGTAGTTGTATCTTTGAAAGTTAGTGGTTAGCAGGGAATCCATGGATATTACTTGCAAACACCCACGATAGTTTGTACATGTTTCTCGCAAGGGTTAACAACTAAAAACTTGGCTATGACTGAGATAGTTGACTTGAGATTCGGCTGGGTAGACGAAGTCAAGTTTTTCGATGTCAGATTGGTTTTGGAAAAAAAAAAAACAGTGAGTGTGTATGTGTCCACATATGCATGCACGCCTGTCTGTTAGAAAACTAGTGCAATATAAGTAGACTGAAAAACACATCTTGATGTGGTCACTACAATATGCATATGATGCTTGAGTTGTCTAGATTCAAGAATCACATTTTTATGTATCATTGCTTCATTTGGTTTTACTTTATCAAAGACAACAAAACTCCCACATGACATGCCATAATGAAATGATTTTTTTTTCTTTACACAAGATTTCCAAGCCTTTCAAAGTTGAAATGGTCTGATGAAAAACAGAACACTGCATTTTTGGTCTCATCTTGAATCCTCCCATCTTCTCCAGGAAGTTCTTTTGGGTTTTACAGTACCAAGATTTTCACTCATTTGTTTGTATTTTTAGACCATGGTTAGATGTAGGCGCTTCTGCCATGCCAAAAATAAATAATTAATTAATTAAAAAAATAAAAATAAAAATTATATATATATACATATATATATATAATGTGACTGATTCTATGACTTGTGAATTATTAGAATTGCCATATATCAAGACCTACCAATATTTTTTTGTTAATCTACACATGCGTTACCTATTCACAAATGGGTGGGGGCCATGGTTGTACCTTACAGTATGCTCTGGTGCTAAAGGTAGGGCTGAGAATTTGTATGTTGTACAGTTATGTTAGGTAGTTAGTTTGTACAAGTGCTGCTCATGTTTCACAGATCCAAACCATTGATAAGACTAGTCCCACCTAGATCTCATCCGCGCAACGAAAAATCTCCATATTAGAAAATCCTAGCCATGATATCTTTGGCTGTTTCTTGGGTGGATGTGGAACTTGCTGTATTTTCATTCTCAATCATGCATTGCTGACCACCATTTGATGGTTAGGATTTTCACAATCGGTTCTATTAGCTACCCACGAAATGCCCATCATATCAACAGTTCAGCTGTAATGACCCCAGTTATGATAGATAGTGATGTGTTGGTTCACACAAACAACCTCTATAAGAAAACAATGGATGCTTAGAATCACCATAAATTATGTTGTCACTGTCCCTAATCATATTAGAAGCACCAAATTTTGAGGACGAAATTCCCTTTAAGGGGGGTAGATTGTAACACCCCGTACTTTCCTGTACTCGGGTGTTACCATTGTGGTTCAAGTTAACGAACTTAGGTGAACGTACAGACCCAATCTACGACATTCCCTAGTAATTGATAATTCGAAATCCGTCCGCTCCAACTGTTAATCCTTAAGAGGAACAACCACGTTCTCTTGAAACTAAACATTAAGTATAGAATCAGAGTCGTAAATAACTGAATCTACCATTCATCAGAGTCCAACTTGAAGACCTTTTCACCTAATCATCACAAATAGACCATTGATGTTCAGATTCGAAATAATCCGACCGCTAAACTGTCGATAAACATAACTAGATACCTTTCAATAGCCTTAAGTCTATGAACCGGAAGTTTAAACGGATCCAATCATCTAGATTGTTTAAAGGACCCCTGGACCATAAGGGATAAATTCTGAATTGATCTAGTCCTTTAAACTCGTAATTGCCCATTTAACTAAGTTGTAAGGTTACCTAATCTACTCTAAATTAGACTACAAACCCTAATGACCGATGACGATCAAATCAAATGCAATCTAAACCATCGAATCGATGAGAAGCTACAATGAGAAGGCCAAAATGCAAATGTATGGCCCATTAAGCTTCGGATCAGCCTGATTGCTGGCCAAGGGCCCTGATTGGACCCATAGTATCAAATGGATGGAGTGGATTCGAAAATACATCACAGTGGACCCCACACAGGTGCGCATGTGCACAAAATCAATGGATGGCGTAGCCATTCAAACCGGGCGCTGACCCGATAAATCAAAAGAAAGGGAGTATTTTTCCCTCCTTTCTCACTTTCAAACAGACGAGCGCAACTACATTCGAGATATGGCCCACCATCATGGTCGATTTCCAAATCTGAACCATCCATCTTGTTAAGCCCTCGAAAACCTCCAAAACCCTAAAGCCTCCACGTGTGGGAACACATGTGCGCAAGCACGATAACCAGCCCAAGCGAGTGCGTGCATGCGGTTATTTCCAAAAATGGAAATCTGTTTACATTGATGAGTTGGCAATCCGAATGCGGAATCTCCCTCAATCTTAGCCCTCCACCTCAGCAAATCCCTGCCTTATAATCCACGTAGACTTTAGGGCTTTCCTTGCAACAAGAGAGCCGCCGCAAGTGGAAACCTATTCACATTCGAAAAACACCAACGACTATCCATCTGGGGGGTCCCACATTGTTCATAGGCCTAATCCAAGCCTTCCATATGCCTGAGAATGAAAGTGACCCACCCGATCGAAATCCGCCATTAACAGTGGAGCCATCTTCACCGTTCACTCGAAGAACCCATCACCTAACGATGGGGCCCATTCTCTAATCAAGGTCATCCATCTGGAGGACGTTGATCCCAGAAAATCATCTGTGGCCTCTGATCAAAGCCGTGCAAACTGGCTGGATCGATCCAACTCAAATCACTGAGATTCCACCATATTGCAATCGGGTTTAAAACAGACCCGCGTAACTAATCTAAGGGCCTGTTTGGATGCCTGTAACCAGATTATAGGGCTTATTTAAGGCTGCCCTTTTAGGGCAACCATTTCCAGAGATGGAAAGGAAATAAAAGAGTATGAGGATGCGCCGTTGTTGCTACCGCAATGGGTTGTGTCAACTCGGTCTGAATCTGGGCCGAGTTCAGACCTACTCTGGTTGGAAGAAAACAAGGAGAAGATGAGAGAGAGAAAGAGAGAGAGAGAAGAGCAGAGGAAAGGAAAGAATAGAAAGAGATAGAGAGTGAATGAAAGAAGGAAGAGAGAAGAAAATCGAGGAAGAGAAATTTCGACCCACTGATTCTTAGGGTCAGTTGGGTTCGGCTAGCTGCTGGTTGCAACTGTCTTGAGTGAGGAGAAAAGAAGAAGAAAAGGAAGAAGAAATGGGAGAGGAGAAGAAGATCAGGGAAAGGGAAGAATCCCTAACGTGCTGCACCATTTCAGACCTGCACCGGGTCGGATCGACTCGGTCTGAGTCGTTGTGTACTCGGGATGGGTCTAGGGCTTCACCTGATCTATCCAACAAAGAAAGAAGAAGGAGAAGCAGCAAACCACGAAGAAGAAGAGAAGGAAAAGAAAGATGGTGTTGAGTTGCTACCACCAAGTTGGGTTGAGTCAACTCGTTGTTGTTGAGTTGAGTTCGCTGGACGAATTAGAAAGAGAAGCTAAGGAAGAAGAAGGAGAAGAATGGAGAAAGAAAGAAGGAAGAGGAGGAATGAACGAGCAAGGGAAAGAGAAGATTCTGCCGAGTCGACTTGGCCGATTCCCGTCGAGTCAATGGTTGAACGGGCCTGTTTTCAATCATTCCATGCTGATAGACTTGAGAGGTGAGGTTCTAACTTGGGGTCATTTTTATCGGTAAATTCCTACTCATCCGTCGAATTCAGTTAGGAATCAGATTAGATCGGCTGCCACATGGCACCTCTGAGTTAACTCAGTGGGTTTGAACTAAGGTAGCTCTTAGTTTGAAATCTAATCTGTAGAATGTCTTGTTTCAGCAGCAGCAGGTCCGTGATTCTCATGTTGTCCCTCAGGGTTGAATCGTGTGGGATCAAGTTGAAAATCAAAGTGATTGAGGTATGTTATCCCTCCAATAGCATATGGGGTTCAATAAGAGATTTACTTAGATAAACAAATCTTGACTTTTTAAGTATACATAGGAATTGGAAGTCCCCAGTTTTTGTTCCTTAATCTATATTCATTTCTAATCAAACTTAGAGTGAATCGGTCGGACCTTTTAGGTATGGAGATTCACCTAGATTGCCATCAGAATGTGAATTAGTACTAACCTAAAATTTAATTCTCATTAATTTCAATTTGAATATAGGGAATTCATTGTTCGTAAATCTTTTCTTGAACCTTCACACAATTAAGTTCCACAAGTCAGAATGAATTCAACTTGACAGGTGAGGATCACCCTTAAAGCTTTGTTACATCATGATAGTTAGCATTGTTCATTTATATTTATTGACTGCTTAATATAGCATTAAGAGGAAATGATGATAAATGTTAGTCGTTACATGTTTAATTATTTACAAATTATTGATGATGGGACTTTAATTCAATTATGTGAACATGTTATGGATCGAACTTGCCTTTGTTTATGTTAAGATGAACATTTTAAATGTATAAGTGCTATTCAGATTGGACGTGGCTTATTTTACCACTTGTGGTTACCTTATGGTGTTTTTAGGGGTCATCAAACTAGGGGTCATTTCTCCTGATAAGATTAAATAGAATATTTATTGTGGAATTACTATCGCGTGGATCGCTGGTGCCTTTATGGCTTTTTGAGATAACCATTTTTATTGTATCCTTGAATGGACTGTTTGCCTCATATAGCTTTTATTAACTAATTGTCTTTTGTGGCCTTTGTGGATTAATCTCATATAACCCCACGATGGTAAGTTTCACTTGTAGAGCTATAATTGGCCACTAGTTGAAGAGATTACCTTTAAACATCTTATTTGTTAGCCTCATGAGCCAGGGATGGTGGAATGGGACACTATGCCTGAGCTGTTGGCCTATGCTGGGTGACAAACCCACAATAGTGACCTTTGAGCTTTCTTAAAATGATTATTTAAAATTAGAATAATAATGGTTGGGCTAATCATGCATTTTCATGGCATATATTATGAGCTCTACCGGGTGGCTAGTTCTCCTTGGGTGTACCTTAGTGTACTTTTTTCGGGTGACTAGTTCTCCTTGGGCGATATATATTACATGGTCTTTTCCGGGTGGTTAGTTCTCCTTGGGCGTACCTTTGTGTACTTTTCTGGGTGACTAGTCCTCCTTGGGCGATCTATATATTATTATGGTCTTTTCCGGGTGGTTAGTTCTCCTTGGGCGTACCTTTGTGTACTTTTCTGGGTGACTAGTCCTCCTTGGGCGATCTATATATTATTATGGTCTTTTTCGGGTGTTTAGTTCTCCTTGGGCGTACCTTTGTGTACATTTCCGGATGACTAGTCCTCATTGGGCGATATATATATTATTATGGTCTTTTCTGGGTAGTTAGTTCTCCTTCGGCGTACCTTTGTGTACTTTTCTGGGTGACTAGTCCTCCTTGGGCGAACTATATATTATAGTCTTTTTCGAGTAGCTAGTTCTCCTTGGACGTACCTTTGAGTACTTTTCCGGGTGGCTAGTTCTCCTTAGGCGACCTTTTACCAGCTAGATTTGCATCCTCAGGTCTGTGAACATGTGCATGCATCCATGCATTTAAACAAGATTATCTTTGTGAAATTTATTTATTGAATGTGTATCTGATTAACCTTATCTGATTTCCATGAAAATCATTATGTAATATTTGTTATACATTGTCCCTAATAACTATGTTTAATTATCTTGATGATACGATAAACCTTAGGGGTTATACCTCACTGGATAGTCATTGACGCTATCGAACCGTATTCAGTGTGCAGGAGACGCAAATGATGCGTACGCTGGTGTTCAGGAGGAATGGGAGGAGCCAGATGATCTTACGACTCTCCATTCCTAATTTTATTTGTATTTAATTTATATTGTTATGTTTGTAAAAGTTAAGACAATGGTTTGTATACGTTTTCGGGTAACCGCTTGAAATATTTTGTTTTGTATAATTGGACTCCCTCTTATACTTAATTGTTTCTATCCTGCTATATTACTAACTCTGATAAAGAAAAAAATGTACGTGAAATTTGAGTTACAGTTAAAGGTTAACACCCGGGTTTTTGGAAAACGAGTAGTGTACTCATGTTCCGGGAACCGGGGTGTTACATGCAAGGGCTGAAACGCCTAAGGAATCGGAAGAAGTTAAGAATGATGGACTTAGCGACATCCTACATAAGATGGAAATGGAATCTCAAAACAAGCCGATTACGTCATCCCCCTAACGGTTGATTACACCAAAACCTCTATCTAACTCCTAAGACATTCTAGAGGTGGTTAAGCAAGTGAAGGTCAATATTCCTCTACTGGATGTCATTAAATAAATCTCTTCATATGCCAAATTTTTAAAAGATTTATTATAACGCCCCGAATTTCAGGGGCCGAGTAGGAACTCAGCTCCCGAATTCCCGAGTGCTACGTGTGCCCTAATGGGCTTCAGATTTCAATTATAATTGGATATCTCATAAGCCATGAGGAGTTTAGTGAACCATGAAGCATAAGTAAGTCATAAAACAGTAACAAGTGCTGCTAAATATGTAGAATATCTAAAAAATGCAATCCCAAGAAAATCCAAGACAGGGAACTAGTCTCACCCATACAAGTGTCCCAAAATGACTAGGGCCCTGGCCCATACCCTGTGATCGTCCATACATAAGCTAGAAGGATCCGCCGAAGGTTTGGTAATACGCCCGCTCCTCCTCATCATCCACACTGGCATCCTCCAGCGCATCCAGCTTCATCATCCCTACATCTATGACAGGTTCTGGTTGGTGTTTTGAAACATCGTCCCAGAGTGGGAGTGAGTGATCAACTCAGTGGTACCATTAACAATAAGTTACACAGATTATCATACACAGGAACAAATTTAGTGAAAGGCATACATTCACAGAATCCTAAATACTCTGGTTAATGCAAATGCATGATTCAATGATATGATGCATGCTCTCGCCACAACACTCCCTCAAGCGACAACATCTAACGATTGTGAATGGCCAACACTCCGTCAGTGTGACCACGACTGTCAAATCGCCAAAGTAACCAATGCAATGTAATCTGAATGTTAGTTAAGTGGATTAATTATGTTCATTTATCCAGCAGTTTGGAAAAACTGAGATACCCCGACAGATCAATGCCCTAATCCGATCGCACTGCTGTGGCGGCCATGGTCGTATGGCTTTCGCGATCCTTGGCCCGTATGGGTTCGTTACTCCAATAATTGGAATCATACGAAGGCGTTTAAGACAATTAAAGTCTTGCTCACAGTCACTACGAGGAGGCTCGTTACCCCAACGTAAGCCAACAGATCGAGCATAGTGTCCCATACCACCATCCCTGGCTCATGAGTTTAGTTACACACTGGTCACTACAGGGAGGCTCGTCACCCCGGCATAGGCTGATAGCTCGGGCATAATGTCCCAGACCACCATCCCCGACTCATGAGTCTTGTGGGCCGCAATTAATGATTGTCAGTGGGCGCAAACAAGTATAGGGTGCCTCAGGTTCCAGTAGGCGTGTACAAACATGGTTAACGTATAGGATGACCAACCAGTGAGTTAATTTATCCCCACGAGATAAACCACGGGCGGTACAGCCTGAAAGCAACGTCTCGCGTAGTCCAACTGCAGCCGACAACTCGCAGTTTGGATGATCAAGCCAAACTTGCCCATGGGCTGACCGAACAAAATGGTTGCCCAAGAAAATGCCAGTTGGTTGGCCAATCCGAAAAGGACGGAATGTGTAAAAACAAGATCAACAAGTAGAAGCCGATCTACTCATAGTTGTGAGGGGAATCACGCGAGTGTAATTATAGTCCGCATCCGTAATTAAGGTACAAGACATCGTTGTGCATAACTAGGGGAATTCCTAGTTATACACGTATGCGGGTCTAAGTTTCAAAGAATCGCGGTGTGGGAATGCGAACACCACAGCTAGCTATAGGAAGAATTCATCCTACGTGGTGGGGTGTGTGTTCACAACCCAAGTATAGGGTTGTGATGTAGTAATAATCTCGGTAAGACTATCCACAGGGACTGAACCTTGTACGTAATCTGAAAGTAACCAGGACTAGAACTAGAAGAAGATGAAATCTAAATCAAGTGAATATGAGGGAATAATGGTGAAATAGTAATCTAAAACTTGTAAATTCAAAGGTAGGAAATTAGGGTGTCAAGGATCCACTTGTAGAAATTAGGGAGATTTACGCTTGATTCATGAACTCAACCAGACTTCGAGTCTCATCTTCATCCAATTGGAAGATATATCACTAAAACTGACTCTGAACTTCCTTTGATTTAACTTTCAAGAGATGAGAGGTATGAGAATTAGAGTTGATTCCATCACAAAACCATGCCCATGAGACAAAGTAAACAACAGAATTAAACCAATCCACAACCAATCTGAAAGATGTATGAATGTTAGGAAGGATTTCATCATCCAACCACGTCTAAGGGGCAATGGTGAACAACAGGGCTTCCTATCTTCACAATCAAATTAAGGGAAAAGAAATACTCAAAGCCATCACAAATCTATTGTAATTTAAGTCACAACAAATCATTAAAAACTAAAAGCATTCCTTATAATCAAATTATAATCAAAATCAGCTCATAACATGAATTAAAGACCGTAGAATACTACCCATCACATTACAAGCTTCACCTCTTAGCCCTAGCAAAGAAGTTTAGCCAGACATGATCATGCTAAAACAAAAAAAAAATGAAAGGAAAAGAAGAAAAGCAAAGATGAAAGAAGGAAAAAGGAAAAACTGCCACTTTCTCTTTCTCTCCCTCTTTCTTTTTCTCTCTCACGTCCCACCATGCTCTCACGTCTGTTTTCCTTCTTCTCTTCTTCTTATAGAGGCCTGGGGAGGTCAGTTTGTATAAACAGTGTCACACCCCAAACTCGAAAATCGGGCTCACAAAATTTCTGATCACCAAATTCTGTGCCGATAGCCTCCGTAGTACCCCATTTTTAGCTCCCAGCGCGCATACGCCAGATTCCGATCCGGGATCCTACAATGAGAATTTTTCAACGTACATTTATCTCGTAAAAAGCATAACCATAAGTTTACCCAATTCACAAAGGCAACATCATCATCACATATCCACTAATAAAATTATTGAATACAGTACTAAAAAGAAAATACATATGTCAAAAATCAAAGCTCTAAAAGTCTGCTGCATGCTCCAAGCTCAATGCTGCTGTGACCTAACGCCACCTGCATGCATCTATCATGCATAAGCTTATAGAAAACTTAGAGGGTGGTGAAAGTGTGTGCAAAAGGTAAGTGTCAAGTATGCAATACAATGCTATAAATCATACAATATCGGAATAAGCAGAAATACTGATAAGATTATGAATTATACAATATCAGAGTAAGCGAAAATACTGACAAGATCATGAATCATATGATATCAGAGTAAGCGAAAATATACCGATAAGTTCATGAGTGTCATTAGTCGTACCAAGGCTATGCGATGCAAGGCATGAATGCTAACGACCATATCAATGCAAAAATATGGCAACCCAAAATGTTAAATGCTTCGGATGTAATACAATATGCTGTGCGAATGAAATGACTAAGCTGGAGTGAAGTCAGGATGATAGTACGTAGTATCGCAGGCTATGGGGTCCATCACAAGGGACTTCTATCCAAACCAGTCACATACTTAAATTTGGATAGCCAGACTCAATGTAGTAGACTCCTGATCTCAGGTTAGTCGCGCGCCCCAACCGAAATCCTTGTCATTACGAAGGTGCACAACAATTAGTTGTGCACCACTAGCCCGAGTGGATAGTGAATGAATGAATGAATGAGTATGCAACTCCTACTCAATAAGTCTACATAACAGTACTGTACATCTCTAGGATCATCACCGGGGTCTAGTACACTCCAAGTTACTACCACCCCGGCCAGCCGCGCAGCCCAGCGAGTGGAAAAGACCTTACTACCAGCCTGTCAATAGTATACCAATGCCAACTCGGCTCGTCGATAGCGGACCCATTTGGGAGCTGGTCAAACTCAGCCTAGCTTACAGCCCCCTCACTCACGTGAATAAGGCCACACCCCCTCCCAACCGACCACAACACAGTGAGAGATGCGGCCTACTAGTATTGGGCACTCGGGCGCTCATGTATCCACTCTTTCTAGACGTTGGAGCATCTCCTGGCCACGGAGGTTTAGGGACTTTCATCCACGGACATCCAAAGTGCCCAGATGCTCGAACCAAATATTTTCGGTGTCCCATCTAGCCATCCACGATATGCCTATGGAGGTTATGGCCCTGATATCGCTAAGGCGTACAGTAATCACAATACACAATGCGAGATGCATGAGTCATACAATCCAGTCATGCATTAATCTTGCGCATACCGTGCGCTCAAATGAGATAATCTCCGCCTATCAGGGAGTCTCATAATAACCTGCCCAATGACATATACAATGGTCAACCACATCTCATAATAAACATGCAGATGATGCATATGGTTTGTACATGATGTTATGTTATCACATACTCATAATCGGTATCGACAATAGGCACCAATAATCGGCATCGATAATTGGTCTCGATGATCGGCCTATACAATCAGCCTCGACAATCGGTCTCGGTAATCGACAATCGGAATCGGCCTCGATAATCAGAATCAGCCTCGACAATCAGAATCGGCCTCGATAATTAGCCTCGACAATCAGAATCGGCCTCGATAATTAGCCTCGATAATTAAAATCGGCTTCGATAATCAGAATTGGCCTTCATAATTGAATCGGCCTCCACAATCGAAATCGACCTCCACAATCAGAATCGACCTCCATAATTGGAATTGGCCTCGATAATCGAAATCGTCCTCGATAATCAGAAGCAGTCTCGATAATCGTAATCGGCTTCGACAATCGGCCTCGACAATTGAAATTGTTAATCGGCCTAACAAAGGGCCTAGGGAAAGGTCACAATGTGGACATATAACCATCATCGCCCATTAATATGGACATTTAACCATCACTGCTCCCAAGGAATGGCCCACATAGAGCCAAACGTATAGTGGGCCCATGGCCTCACACAATGGCCCAATATACATCACCATAGGTCTCACTCAAGGGCCTAATTCACATCATGATGGGCCTTACTCATGGGCTACATATGCATCACATTGGGCCTCAAATACGGGCCGCACATACATCACAATGGGACTTGGCACATGGGTCATAATTACATCACATCGGGCCTCACTCGGGGGCCGCACATACATCACAATGGGCCTTGGCACATGGGCCATAAATACATCATATCGGGCCTCATATACAACAAGTGGGCCGCATCAAGGGGCCACACCAATGGGCCTCATATACATCCAATGGGCCGCATCAATGGGTCGTACCAATGGGCCTCATATACATCAAATGGGCCACATCAATGGACCGCACCAATGGGCCTCATATACATCAAGTGGGTCGCATCAATGGGCCACACCAATGGGCCTCATATACATCAAGTGGACCGCATCAATGGGCTGCGCCAATGGGCCACATATATATCAAGTGGGACGCATCAATGAGCCTCATATACATCAAATGGGCTGCATCAATGGGCCGTACCAATGGGCCTCATATACATTAAATGGACCGCATCAATGGGCCGCACCAATAGGCCTCATATACATCAAGTAGGCCGCATCAATGGGCCGCACCAATGGGCCTCATATACATCAAGTGGGCCGCATCAATGGGCCACGCCAATGGGCCTCATATATATCAAGTGGGCCGCATCAATGGGCCACACCAATGGGCCTCGTATATATCAAGTGGGCTGCATCAATGGGCCTCATATACATCAAGGTGGGCTACATCAATGGGCCGCACCAATGGGCCTCATATACATCAAGGTGGGCCTTAATGGATGGGTCACAAATACATCAAGATGGCCTCATGGATGGGCCATAAATACATCAAGTTGGACCCACCGTTCTAGGTGAACTATCTACACCATTCGTCTATTTTTAGAGATCATTTTAGAACATTACCCAAGGAATGAATCATATCAGAAGATCATCTGGACCATACCACAATAGTAGTGGTGATAATGTTTCCCATCGTTTAAAATTCCCAGGGCCCACCATAACGTTTATTTTCTATCCAATCTGTTCATAAGGTCACAAAGGACTAAATTAAGAAGAAAGACAAATTTCATATTAATCCAAAACTGCTGGGATCCCAAACAATTCTAATGGTAGACTGTCAATCCTTCACTGATTTTGCGGTGTGGTCCATCTGATATATAGATCTGTCTTATATTTAGTCTCAAGCCTTAAGACGAGCTCGCCCAATAGTTGGACGGTTTGGATCTAACACACAACTCATGATCAGACCACAATTTCTGGCGTCATCAAAAAGTAGTATAGAGCTGGCGGGTGAACGGTTTGGATTTAACCACACATCACGTGGGACCCATAGATCTTGCTAACGTTAATCCAGCAACTATCTGCTGCTGGATAGACGGTATTGATCATGTGGGCCATCTACAGATGGTTGGACGTTATGGATATAACACACGCATCATGTGGGGTCCACGTTCCTGGACGGTGGTGACCCCACACGTGCAGAGTGGGTCCCACCGTCCTAGGGACGGACGGCGTGGATTATACCATACATCACAGTGGGTCCCATGTGGGGCCCACCAGGTATATAATATAATATTATATATATCATATATATACATATATTAGATATGTTATCATATATATATATATATATCTTTTTAAATGATGCAGCGTCCAGGCCTGCCAACTTAGACCGGGGCCCACCCAGAAATGATCTTAGAACAATGGATGGACGGTGTGGCTACAACACACACGTCAAGGTGGGGTCCACGTTAGTGTGGCCCACCAGTTCTGGATCAACGGATATTTGTGTTTTTTTGTTTTCCCCCCATCCAAACAGTCCAACCGGACTGACTGTCCATCAGGGTAGGCAACAAGGTCATCCCACCTGCTGGACCGTGTGGATCATCCAATCAGGCCTAAATTAAGGCAGTCCACGATCTGAAGAGAGAGAGAGAGAGAGAGAGAACGATGATGATGGGAGGAGCTCCGCCACTATGAGCTCCTTCATGATATAATGCATATATTAAGATGGGTCTCACCATAAGTGGGCCCTCAAATCATCAAATCTAAGCACAAATATATAAATCTAATCCTATGAAAGCACCCACCTTTGATCTCATCTTTCTTCTTCCGCCTATAGCCTTTAGAGCTCCAAGGGAACGATTTCAATGGTCGAAATAATCTTTTGATGGTGGAGATGGGAGGTAGGAAGGTGGGCCACACTAGCTTCTCTCATGGAAGCTTGGACGCTGGGTTGCTTAGAGAATGAGGGAGAGAGAGATGAGAGAGAGAGGTTGTAAGAGAGAGAGAGAGATGGGTGAGTGATGGGTGTGAGTGATGGGTGAGTGATAGGTGTACTTGGTTGTAAGAGAAAGTTGACTTTGGGGAGGGTGGTTGTACTTGGGGATGGATGTTGTACCTTGACTAGTGATGTGATTGATGGGATTGATTTGATTAGAGATTCTTTTGCACGCCATTTTTCTCAAAATAAACACGGGCCCACAACTCCTGGCCATGGTGTCGCATTGGCGCGTGAGACGCAGCGTTGGAACCGCGGCGACGGTGCGGTCACTAGGGTACAAGTTTCGAGTCGAGTCGACATAGATATACAAGATGCGACTTAGGGTTACGTGCAAACATCGATTATAGATCGCGAGTTACCAGAATTCGACAGGGAGGACCGTGAAAGTCTATGGAACTATACGGTTTAGGGTACGAGTCTTACAGATAGAGTCGGTGCAGAATGTGCGTGCGCGGTAATAGTGGAAGAACCGTGTTTGGCCTACTTTTTGACATTGATAATTGATCCGTTAGTCTGATCTGAGTCGTTCAGACTCCTTGAGCTTGGTCGGTCCCACCTTGGGAGAGTTTTGGACGGTCCAAATCATAGATCCGACCGTCTCCTCGATTGCAAAACTAGCTCATAGAAGTCAATTTTTGCAGACGTGTGCGAACAGCAGATTTTTGGTTGCGCTGGTGCTTGGTGGGGCTCATGATTGGAATCTAAAGAGAAATCCATTCCGTCCATTGGATGTGGCTCGAGATTCTGGTCAGAAATGGATATTTTTGGTCGTCCGTTGATGAAGCCCACGGGATCTTTTACTCTATCGTCCATCATACGTTTGAATGCAATCTGTCTACGTGTGCATGCATGGGACCATGAGGAAACCTTAGCGAGGGTCGTGGACACCTCCTAGACTGAATGGACGGTCCTGATCGTTGGTGTGATGGACAGTGTGGGCCCACTACTCGTCCCAGCATCCGCACCTTGCGGACGCTGGATTTCTTTCTAAATCTGTCGGGTCAAAGTCGATTTAACCCGACTTGAGTTTTAGTGCGTGGCTGGTGCATGCACACTATGCACATGCACGCCCTCAAGTGAAATCCCGTGTGATGCATGTGAGAGATACGGTCCATCCATCCCTTTTCTCATCTCTTTTAAGCAGTTGGAACCAAAATTAAGGCATATCCAGATATCAAGCGGGCCCTAAATCAGAGATTCGTAGGCTGATATGTCTGTTGGCCCACTTCCCTAAGGATCCAATGGCTAAAATTTGACGTGTACGATAAATTTATGGTCTTCAGGCCAGATAGAAAGTTTCGAGCCAAACGGATGGTGGGAACCCGGTGATCTCACATTATGGACAATTTTCGGGCCCGTTTAACGTGAGTGGCCCCATTTTCTCATATCTCTGGCATGTAAATTCTTTAATCTCGGACCCCTGGAGTCTGTCCCTTGTCTTGGTGATTTATGAGCGTTAAATCCATGCTTTTAGTACCCTTTTTCAGTCCTGGCTTCTAAATACACCTCGCATCACAAACACGATTAAAATAGGGCGTTAAACAGTATCATGTTCACAAAATCAAGTAATGATTGGGGTCCGATATGCAATATTTGACCCTCAACACAACCCCCAACCAGCATTTTGCTAGTCCCGAGCAAATTATGCGAAAAATAATTTAAGAAGTACAAGACCATTCATATAAACCCGAGTGAATTTTGAAAAAGAATCAAGATACGAGAATTCTAAGATTCATGAATGTTAAGCATTACTTTCTCCTGGAATCAAGCGCATAGTAAACTTCATAATTAAGTTCAAAGTATTAATCCTTCAATTAGAACAATTCTAAACATTAAGTTCCATGGGTGTATAGTGTAATCTTGGCTTATCAACATTAACATTCACTTTTCTATGTCATGATATCATTGGTAACCAATAAGAGCATTCATGACTACCAAAACCAAAACTTGCCTTATAGATCATCTTTTTCATCAACGACTTTCATGCTGTGTCAACCTTGGGGAATAGAAAGTTCAACTATAGGGAGCAAACCTATGGTGAAGACCATTCGCCCAACCCTTTCCATAGGCAACTGTTGTTTAGCTGAGTATTTATTTCTTTTTCTTTATCTTCAATTCTTCTTCTTTTTCCTTTTTTTTTTATTTATTGAGCATGATGGGCAAATTTTTCAGGCTGGTTCCTTTCATGCTTAGTGATTACCAAGTTAATCCTTCATCAAACTGAAACCATAATGTGTAAGTGAGATGTTACATGTGAAATCATGACTCAATCAATGTTTACGACTTCTAATCTTGGATTAATAATACGAACCTAACTGTGAAATCTAATAGATAACTAAAACCAAGAGTGTAAATCGCCAACATTTCATATCTTATAATTCTCAAATCACGACTATCTTTCAAAATTACTTCGCATTCACAAGAAATTCTTGAAAATTGTTAAAAATTTTCACAATTTTCACAAATTTTGCTCAAGACAGAGAAAATACTGATTATGTAACCTAATCTCCCAACCCCAACCTAAAATCTACATTGTCTTCAATGTAAAAGAAATAAGCATGCAATGCACATGAGACAACGAAAGTAAAGGAGAGTGATGGAAAGATAATACCTGGATGAATAACTCGAGAAGCTTTTCCAAAGATATTAGCATGAGAGCTGGTCAGCACAAGAGTGAAACCAACAAAAGCAAACTATCCTAAAATAATGTAGAAAGAAAACTACCCTAATCCTATGAAAGCGGCAAATTCTAATCCTCAACTGTGAAAGCACGGAAAATCTACTCAGTCATGCATCCAGGTTCTTCTTTCGGCCAGTATCTTGGTAAATTTCTCAGAAGGTTTCTCAACAAGATCATCCAGAAGCCC
Source organism: Magnolia sinica (assembly GCF_029962835.1). NCBI lineage: Eukaryota > Viridiplantae > Streptophyta > Magnoliopsida > Magnoliales > Magnoliaceae > Magnolia > Magnolia sinica. The sequence goes on along the minus strand of NC_080586.1, from coordinate 67,234,673 downwards.
TTTTTACAATAGGCTTGGATGTCCTGGATCATAAATGTCCAGAGAAATTGATGGACCTCAGCATAAAGTTTCCTTTTAATCTTTTAAAGTGTCCAAAGCATATACGATTCACCTATGACAGAAAAAATTTCGAAGTTAGTACACCATGATGAATCAGAGACTATAAGTAGATGAAATTCAGAAAAATTCATAGCAGGTGGTGTAGTCTTAACACACACTGAAGTTTCAATCTTCGGTTCAATTCTCAGCTCCTCCTCCTTTAATGGTAAACATTCAGGATCTGGGGGAGGGGGTACTTCAGAATAAAAGTTCTCTCGATCCGTGACAACTACTAAGGTATTATCTTGCGAGGCATCCACTATTTCTTGTATCATGGGATTATTTGAATCTGCAAAGTGTGCCAAGCAATCATCCAAAGAGTCAAAACATTCAGTTGAAAGGAGTTCATTCATCTTATCGAGATCTGTGATGATATGCCCAATAACTCCTTTATCTTTCCTGAGAGTAGAAATGAGCATACTCTCTTATTGTTGTTCAAGGTGGGAAGAAATCACCACCTGATATGTCGCATCTTGACCTAAATAGTCATATTTCAAATCAAATGGGAAAGGTTTTAGGTCAAGCTTCGGTGCTTTGAGGCTAGATGGTAGAGGCACTGTATCGGTTTGGGGTGATTCTTCAAATTATGGCCTCCACCGATTAACTTCAAGTACCGGTGCAGTATCAAGCATGACACCCATCTCCCTAATCATGTCATCATTAAAATCATGGGAGTGGGTTAGGCACATCTCTAGAGGATCAGAGGATAAGGTCAAAAGTGTTTTATCTTCTACGAAAGAGTCAATAATGTTAATGTTGTGGAAATAGTCATCATCCTCCAACCATCTGCCAGTATTGAGAAAGATATTTAACTCCAATGTCATATTCCTGAAAGACATACTTATAACTCCATTCCTACAATTGATGATGGTGTTTGAAGTGACAAGGAATGGGCGACCAAGAATGACGGGAATCTGAGTACTCATGTTATTGATGGGTTCTGTATCTAGGACGATAAAATATACTGGATAGTAGAATCTGTCAACCTAGACCAACACATCCTCGATTACCCCTCTCGGTACACGAACTAAGCGATTGGCAAGTTGTAATATGGTTAGGTTGGGTTTTAATTCACACAAACCTAACTGTTTGTACACCAAATAAGGAATCAGATTTATGCTCGCTCCTAAGTCAAGAAGTGCATATGCAATTTGATAGTTACCGATTACATATGATATGGTTGGGCTACCGAGATCTTTAAATTTCTGCGACACATCTTGTTTTAGGATGGCACTCACTTTCTCAGTCAAGAAGATTTTCTTTTGAATATTTTGCAGTCTTTTGGTCATACATAAGTCTTTTAGAAATTTAGCATATGAAGGTATTTGTTTTACGACATCAAGTAGAGAAATATTGACCTTCACTTGTTTCAACACCTCTAGAATATCCTAAGAGTTAGAAAGATGCTTTGGCGCAACCAACCGTTGGGAAAATTGAGCAACTGGCTTGTCTTGAAGTTCCAGTTCTAATTCTTGTAAAGCAATGTTAGGTCTATCATTATTGTCCTCTTCCGAGTCCTTAGGCTTTTCAGCCCTAACCGAAACAATTTTGTCAATGGTCTTTCCACTCCTAAGAGTGGTGATAGATTTATCCTACTCCATTGATCTGAAGAGCTTGGATCACTTATCTCATATTGCAGTTTGGGATTGGGGAGAGGTTAAGCAGGAAGCATCCCCTTTCCCCCAATCATTATGTGTGACTCTATCCTTTGAATGGATGATGTAATTGATCCTATTGCTGATCTGATATCTTGATTGAATAGCTCTTAGTCTTGAATGTGTTTTAGAACTGGATCTTCTTGAGGTTTCCCTTGATTTGGAATTTGATTGAAGAAACCTTAAGGGGTAGCAGCTTGTCCATTCCTCCAACTGAAGTTTGGATGATTTCTCTAATTAGGATTATACGTATTAGAGGTAGGTCCATTGAAAGGTCTTTGGTAATTATTTACGGCATTGAATTGCTCAGTCAGTACCTCTTGAAAGGCAAATATAGTTAGACAATTTTCAGTTGTGTGATTGTTACAACCACAAATACCACAAACTTCCTTACCCTTATCCTTCTTTGATTCCATGGTCTTGAATTTCCTTATGAGATTAGCCACTTTAACATTGATATCATTATCCTCTTTCAGAAGGTATACTCCACCCTTTCCCTTGATTGAGTGGGACTAGAAGTGGTACTCGAATTTGGGTATGTGTCCCATGATTGTGCGTTTTCAGCAAGTCTATCCAAGTAATCTCACACATCATCGATATTTTTATTCATAAATTCCTTATTGCACATCGTCTCAACTAATTGGCGCATGGAAGATGTCAGTCCATCATAAAAAAAAGTGTGTAATGCGCCACATTTCAAAACCGTGTTGTGGGCACAAACTGACAAGATCCTTAAACTTTTCCCAACATTGGAAGAATGTTTCATCCTCCTTTTAGGCAAAGTTCATGATTGATTTTCTAAGGGTGTTCATTTTGTGATATGAAAAAAATTTCTTTATGAACTCCCTTGTCATGTCATTCCATGTGCCAATAAATCGGGGACGTAGTGAATGTAACCACGTCTTAGCTTTCTCTTTCAAAGAAAAGGGAAAGAGTTTCAGCCTGACCGTGTCCTCAGACACGTTAGGAAAGTATAAAGTAGTTATGATTTCATCAAACTCTTTTAAGTGTAGGTATGAATTTTCATATTCAAGCCCATGAAATTTTGGAAGGAGTTAAATCACCCATGGCTTGATATTCATGTGTCCCATATTTTATGAAAAAACCAAGCATAAGTGCATGCTCACCCCCGCCTGTTGTAAATAATCTCATAAAGTACGAGGCGGGGGTGCTTGATGCACCTCATTCTCATCCTGAATGTCCTCCACCCTAGGTTAAAATAGAAGAGGTTGGTTTACAACCATCACTTCAATTAACTCTGGGGATCTCGAGTGGTGTCTAGTCCTGCAATGGATAGTCGACCCCTCAACCAATCCTCCTTCAGTCAAGAGACGTCAAGTGTTATCACGGACCCACTTAGGCATGAAACACTCGCAACCCTCAATTCATATTCTAAACCTAAACCTAAGAGAACGAAAGGAAATAAAAATCTAGAAAGAAAGAGAAAAGGGTTGGAAAGAAGTTACCAAATTCGAAGTTCCTAAGTTAAAAACCTGCAAAATAAAACAAACCAAGTTAGTTTCTAAAGATAGAAAGTCTAGAAATAGCAAGAGATCTTAAAATAGAAAGTAAACTAGTTTCTAAAAAGGGAAAAATTCCTAAAAGAAAATTAGAAAATTTCTAAAACAAATTAGGAAAGTTCTAAACCTAAAATAGAAAGAAAGTTAGTTTCTAAATTTAGAAAGTTTCTAAAAATAAAACCCTAATTCTAAAAATAGAAAAAAAATAGAGAAATTAGGAAGAGATTACCAATTTAGAAGATCTATCTCAGAATCCTACAAAACAGGAAAGTTAGGTTAGTTTCTAAAAATCAAACAGAAAAATTCTAACCTAATAATTAGAAAAAAAAAAAAAACCTAATCTTAACCTAATTCTAAAACTATTTAATCTTAGAAAACGTAACCGTCAATCCCCGGCAACGGCACCAAAAACTTGTTCACAGCCCAAGTATAAGGTTGTGATATGGTAATAATCTCGGCAAGACCGAGGTCAAATCCATAGGGACTGAACCTTATACATAATCTGAAAGTAACAAGAACTAGAACTAGAAGAAGATGAAATCTAAATCAAGTGAATATGAGGGAATAATGGTGAAATATTAATATAAAACTTGTAAATTCAAAGGTAGGAAACTAGGGTGCCAAGGATCCACTTGTAGAAATCAGGGAGATCTACGCTTGATTCATGAACTCAACTGGACTTCAAGTCCCATCTTCATCCAATTGGAAGATATATCACTAAAACCAACTCTGAACTTCCTTTGATCTAGCTTTCAAGAGATGAGAGGTATGAGAATTAGAGTTAATTCTATCACAAAACCATGCCCATGAGACAAAGTAAACAACAGAATTAAACCAATCCACAACCAATCTAAAAGATGTATGAATGTTAGGAAGGATTCCATCATCCAACCATGTCCAAGGGGCAATGGTGAACAACAGGACTTCCTATCTTCACAATCAAAATAAGGGAAAGGAAATACTCAAAGCAATCGCAAATCTATTGTAATTTAAGACACAACAAATCATTAAAACTAAAGGCATTCCTTATAATCAAACTATAATCAAAATCAGTTCATAACATGAATCAAAGACTGTATAATACTACCCATCACACTACAAGCTTCACCTCTTAGCCCTAGCTAAGATGTTTAGCCTGACATGATCATACTAAAACTTTTAAAATAAAAAAAATTAAAAAAAATGAAAGGAAAAGAAGAAAATCAAAGATGAAGGAAGGAAGAAGGAAAAACGTCCACTCTCTCTCTCTCTCTCTCTCTCTCTCTCTCTCTCTCTCTCTCTCTCTCTCTCTCTCTCTTTCTCTTTCTTTTTCTCTCCCACGGCCCACCATGCCTCTCACGTCTATTTTCCTTCTTCTTATAAAGGCCTGGGGAGGTCGGTTTGCATAAACAGAGTCAGTGCAGAACGTGTGTGCACGGTAACAGCAGAAGAACCGCGTTTGGCCTACTTTTTGACGTTAATAACTGATCCGTTAATGGGATCTAAGTCATTTAAACTCCTTGAGCTTGGTCGGTCCCACCTTGGGAGAGTTTTGGACGGTCCAGATCGTAAATTCAACTGTCTCCTCGATTGCAGAACTGGCCCATAGAGGTCGATTTTCGCAGATGTGCGCGAATGACAGATTTTTAGTTGCGTTAGTGCTTAGTTGAGCTCATGATTGGAATCTAAAGAGAAATCCATTCTGTCCATTGGATGTGGCTCGAGATTCTGGTCAGAAATGGATATTTTTTCCCGTCCGTTGATGAGGCCCTCAAGATCTTTTACTCTGCTGTCCATCTTACATTTGAATGCAATCTGTCTGTGTGTGCATGCATGGGACCATGAGGAAACCTTGGCAAGGGTTGTGAACACCTCCTGGACCGAATGGACGGTCCTGATTATTGATGGACAGTGTGGGCCCACTACTCATCCCAGCGTCCGCACCTTGCAAACACTGGATTTCTTTCTAAATCTGTTGGGTCAAAGTTGGTTTGACCCGACATGAGTTTCAGTGCGTGGCTGGTGCATGCACACTATGCACATGCACGCCCTCAAGTGGAATCCCCTATGATGCGTGTGAGAGATCCGGTCTGTCCATCCCTTTTCTCATCTCTTTTAAGCGGTTGGAACCAAAATTGAGGCATATCCAGATATCAGGTGGCGTCAAATCAGAGATTCATGGGCTGATCTGTCCGTTGGCCCACTTCCCCAAGGAATCAATGGCTGAAATTTGACTTGTATAGTTAATTTATGGTCCTCGGGTCAGATATAAAGTTTCGAGCCAGACGGATGGTGGGAACCCTGTGATCTCGCATTCTGAACGATTTTCAGGCCCGTTTAATGTGAGTGGCCTGATTTTCTCAGATCTCTAGTGTGTAAATTCTTCGATCTCGGTCCCCTGGAGTCCGTCCCTTGCCTTGGTGATTTATGAGCGTTAAATCCATGCTTTTAGTACCCTTTTTCAGTCCAGACTCATAAATACACCTTACATCACAAACACGATTAAAATAGGGCGTTAAACAGTATCATGTTCGCAAAATCAAGTAATAATTGAGGTCTAATATACAATATTTAACCCTCAACAATGTGGGTAGTGAATTCCCCCATTTCAAATCTACAAGAGGCATGTGTGCTAGTCCATAGTTTACATTCAGCAAATTCAGGGACATTCCTAACTAGGAGTTCCGCAATTTCAACAATTCAACAGTACAAATAGCAATATACCAATCTACACATGTAAGTTGCATGCAACAGGATCTAACTTATGAAATCAGCAAGATTGGGGATAATGTACATGCAACTTCATAATTTGACAAACAATTCAACAATACATACATCAAGGAACTTGGAATTGAAATTCCTTTCACAATTTAGGAAAATTATAGGCATAAGTTCTAAATCAGCAAATTCATACTAAAACAGCAACATGCAAGCAAATTTTCCACACAAAATCACTAAATTTCACTCTAGGAATGATAACAGGCCACCAAAAGGTAATGGTCTGCACCTATCGTCAACCAGAAGTTCTTACAGTTGCTCTAGTGGCGCCGGGTCCGTAAGTTTGACGTGTCGGGGCCCTGTGCCACATGAATTGCATGTCAAGATGCATGCATGTGGTCCTAGTTAAGAAAAATGGAGGAGAGCTCAAATTGTTACCTTAGATCGGCCACACCTCGTCTCTACGGCGATGGGGCCGAGGTTTTCGGCGAATGTCGGAGGTAAGACTGCGGGAATTCCAATTTCCTAGCTCCCCAAGCACTCACACACCCTCCCTCTCTCTCTCTCTCTCTCTCTCTCTCTCTCTCTCTCCCAGCTACTAGAATTTTTGCTGTAGGAGTGAGGGAGAGAGGGTTTAAAGGGTTTTATACCCTGTAACTTAGCTCAGTTGGCCATAGGTGCCACTTATTTCCTCAAATGGCCCTTTGGGGCCAACTTATGGCTTTTGGAGATGCCCCGATGGTCCCCTGGCCCATCTGAATTATGGGATGGGTGCCCCATGGCCCCATGAGGGGCTATGCAAGGTTTGACGGCAAACGGATGCGGGGATTTATCACAAGGGTCCGATTTATGATCGATGGTCACTACTCCTCGATCAAGGGTCAGATTTGGCGGGCGAGTGCAGGGAAATATCTTCAACCTTTGGTGCAAATTTGAATGAAATCCGACAGCTGAAATGCCCCAATTCACTGTCCTAAGTGGTGGGGCCATTTGCTTTAAAATTTTAGATTTTAGGCCAAAGCTAGGGTGAGTTACACTTTATGAGTGCCGACTAAACGGCGCAAATTGTCTGTTTCTAGGCATTGTCCAAGTTTGTTGCCCACGATGGGCCACAAGCCCAATGAGGCCCATGGCCTCCCAAAGTTTCAGATTTTTCTACCCTTCCTTGGGCGATGCATGACCCGTACAAACAGTCACTAAGTATAAATGGGCAGACCGGCTCTACGGCCCACATTCGGCCCAAACATAATCAAGCTCGATCGTGTTAGTGGCTTAATCTAAGTTAATTATTGGTGGTAAGCTTACACATGTGATCGGATCGTGCCGTCCTACGGCATTTCACAGGTGGACGCCTCAGAACACTATTTTGATTGGGCTAGGTGTTACATTTATGTACTAATAAAAGACCATAAAACATACAAAAGAAAATATTTTTGACAGAAAAAGTGAGTGTCATCCTCAAGCAAGATGTGCCATAAAAATACAAAGATCCCGGTAGCCCAACCATCACTTGTGTAATTGGGAACCACCGGACTGAGCACACACTTTTTGACTTAGGGGAGAGTGTTAACTTGATCCCTTACTCGGTTTACGAACAATTGGGTCTAGGAGAATTAAGTGTTAACACCAATGGAAATGGAGAATTCCACAGTGATGAAGCGAGTCAACTCAGTGGAATAATACACCAAATACCTTATAAGATCTTAAGATGAACTACACACCTAAACCACGTCTTAATCGAGGTATCTTTTAAAATCATTAGACTTGGAATTTGGTAATATTATAAACTAAGCCCTAATCTTAACCATGTGACCCATGTGATTTAGGATGAAAGAAAAAGTTTAATCTTTAAGTTACCTTGGGCCTTTAACTTTGCTAGTAGACGGCCATATAATTAAAGGCAAGGGTTTTCCTTTAAACTTAGCTTAATTTAAGTTGATATGAATTATCTTGCCTTTTACCTGTTCTCATGTTATTATGATCCTCTCTCTGTAATTGTTTAATTTACCATCAACAATTATTTACCCTTTGGAATTATGATATGATGTTAATTATGAGTGATCTTCATTATTTTTATGTGGGGCGCTAGATACAAGTCTTACCCTAGCCTTTACCAACTTTGTTGAGTTAGCCCTTACTACTCTTCTCTTTATTGGGTTAGCAATTGCCACTCTCCTCTTTGTTGAGTTGGCCATTGTCACTCTCCCCTTTGTTGAGTTAGCCATTTCTACTCTCCTTTTTGTTGAGTTAGCCATTACCACTCTTCTCTTTGTTGAGTTAGCCATTACTACTCTCCTCCTTACTTTGTTAGCCTTACGCAATCTACCTTTAAGGCTTGGGCATGTGCCTTGGAATTCCAAAGCTCCCATGATTCAATTGATTTCTTCTTTTGTGTAAATACTATGTTGGAAATCCCACCTCTAGCGATCAAGTGAATATCATGGACGTATTGCGATTTCAGTAGCCGCCCCTGGGTTGACATGTAATTCCATGAATTTTAGGTAGTGGTGTACAAATCGATGTATGTAATTCATAATGCATGTTACATCACTTTTGGGATTAGATGTCGCAAATAGTCACTCCATGAACAAATCGTGTCACGTAATTCATCCAAGTCATGTATTGTTGTCATCTTAGGATAACTGCGTAAATCCATGTCAAACGTGGGACACGCCGGCGAATCTTCGTAAAATGGGATGTGGGGCGAGTCGAATAATTCTAAATCATTTTCCAAATTATGGTGATCGCTAAGTGTGATGAACCGCATATACTTTATTAGGCATACATCTCATGTAGGTTGCTTGCGCTTATTGATACCTCTTATAGTTGTAGAGTACGGGATGTATTAGAACCTTTACATTGCTTTTATGAATCTCTTGAATTATTGTTAATCTTAAAAGATAACCATCACTATGAGTAGGGCGTTGACCCTCTCCAACCATAAAGATATTGCAGGTAATATACAGATTAAAGCCCCAGAGGACGATTTCTCTATGGAAGATTATACTGAATGAATAAGAAGATAGTTTTATAATTTAGTTTTATATTTCTGCTGTAAACTAGATAATGTAATAAGCTCCCATTGAGAGGGTATTTGATAATTTGTTGAATTCTTTTAATCTAATTAAATAATAAATAAAGTTGATTTTATTCTCGTGAATGGTTACCTTCATGAATGTAACTGGATGTGATCTAAATGATATATATATAGTGCGATTTTCAAAGCATTCAATTATTAACACTCAGTTTTCTCGGACACGAGTATAAACTCTAGCAGTAAAAATTCGGGATGTTACACATCTCCAACCCACTCTCTCAAATCCCATTTTCCAAATCCCATCTCAAATCCCAAAAACCCATTTCATATTCTTAAATCTCATCCTCTTCTCAAATCACAACTTCTTCATTCTCCTTCTCAATCTCTACAACCCATCTTCTCATCCCAACCTTCTTTCTCAACACATCTTCTTTTCCTACATTTTCTCATACCCATTTACCTCAAACCTATCTTAAAAAACCTTCCCATTTTCTTAAATCCCTTAGCAAGTTCATCCTAAAACCCATCTTCTCATCTCAATCCCTTCAAACTCATACTTCAACCACACATTTCAAAGCCTACTTCAAATACTTAAATCCCCAAGCCTCTACAACTACTATTTTTCCAGCAAAATCCTTGATATTTTACAAATCATCCTTCAATCCACCACTTCTCCAAATCTAAGAGAAGATGGCCCTACTTGGAGTTATTTCTTCTTTGTTCTCCATCTCCTTAATACAAGCATAGGACTACTATGGTTGTTCCGTGCCCAATTATTCAGTTGAGATCGATGACTAAAAGGGAGGTACCCTAGCTTCCCTAAATTGCTGGATGAATAGGCTTAATTAATCACTCGTCTAACATAACCATTCATCACATCGCATTAGAATAGGATATGACGAATTAGGAGTTGAATTCGCATGTGGAAGGAGTGTTGTTATTTGCAAACCAGGTGATCGAATTCGTGTGTTGAGGTAGTGTTAGATTGCAAGTGCATGCATCATTTCATAAATCCCATTATGCGCATTAATAAGAGTAATTAGGAAGTGACTATTTGCATTGCTTTATCATTCCTGTACTATTAGACTTGATAATATGTGTAACTCATGCTTTATGTAACCATTGAGTTGATCACTCACTCCCACTCTAAGATGGGTTTTAAAACACCAATCGGATGTTGATGTAGATGCAGGGACTACGAAGGCCGATGCATTGGATCAGGCATGGATGGACGAGGAGGAGGAGTTCTCCTATTTTTAGCTCTCAGATGGGCCGATGTAGGCGGTTTACTATGCGGTGGGGGACGCTGAGTCTTTAGGTTTAGTTAGATACTACTATACCACATTTTTTTTTACTTTAAAATTTTGTATCGGATACAACTGTGGACCGTATTCTGGATGATCATACTATATGTAAACATTCGATTCATTCACTTGCTTTATTTATGTTTATCCTAAATTACGATACATTATCTAGTATATTTCTATACATGCTCAAGTACCAAATGTGTAAGTAATTACAACCAGCTTCCTCAAAACATAAGTGATGCCCGGAAACTTAAGAGTCGAGCATTTGCTCAACCCTTGAAATTCAGGGTGTTAAAGGAGGAGTCGAAGCAAATTTATCTAGCCCGAACCAAAACATGTCACCGACATTGCATTTAACATAGCATCGCACGCCCTGCATCCTATACATACTTACCACTCATCGCATCGCATACATAGCATGCAACAACCAATAAATACAATTGTATGCTTTGTCGCTTGCCGACTACATCAAATCTTCCCATCAGAAACTTGTACCGATTAGTTAATCATTTTGGCAAGTTGAGGAGTTGAGGCAAATTTATCTATCCCAATCCAAAGCCTATTATAGGCATTACATCCAACTGTTAAGAATTCGTAAAAACCTGTAAGTATAGAACATACATCTGTACGGGCAGAGTGTGTAATGCCCCTGAATTTTGAGCCACATAAGACCTAAACTAAATTTTTTAAAAAAAATCTGAGATTAATAACAAAAACAAAATACTTGGCATGTTGGTAGAGGTAATCTCAGTAAAAGGATGGGTCAGAGGATTGACTCATGACACAACAATATTTAACTTTTTGTGAAAAATTATAAAACCCTAGAGGAATCTTCTAGATCTAGGGCTCTCTCTATAAAAAGGTAGGAACCATAGGAAATTCCTGCACAAAACCCTAAAGTCCAAAGAGAAAGAGAGATAGAAGGAATTCATGGATAGATAACTCCCGCCGCTAAGTCCCCAATTTGTTTTTCTTCTTAAAATTTATGTAGTTCGATTTTTAAAACCTTAAATCTAAATAATGAACGAGGTGGATCAACCTCACGTCTACTGTTTTAATTTACGGAGAAGTCTAAAAAGAAAAGGAAGAAGGCTTTGCACAATGCTAGTGTCACAAATATTGGTTCGAGTAATCCAGCCATGTCAGTCCAGATCGATCTGAATCAAAGATTTCTTAAGACCAAACCATATCATGACCTTAATTATAGAAGTGGTCTGACTGTTGGATTGCCAACAACGATATATGGATGGTGTTAATGATAATTGACTTTATCTTATAAATATCATAGACGATAATTTTAGATTTTGAATAATTCAGATCCAAGTGATCCATTGGTGAAATTATGTGGTGGGATACCACGACTATACATGAAAGCTTATAGAAGCTATGGAATGAATGGTTATGTCCTAGAGGGGGGTGATTACGACCAATTAAAAATTATGTCATTTAAAACATGATTACTTACTTAAACTAATATACCAATTTAAACTAAATAAAGCAATTAACACCCAGGCTTTCAAGCCAATAGTGGGTCTAATCGCATAGACTCCATATGATATGCCAATGAAGCAACTAGTATATAAATGATAATGTACAGGTGTGTGTGGGACATGCTAACTATTTCAATCCTAGCATTCATCTAATCATGAATACACATGATTAAGCAATTTAAGTTTGCAAGTATAATTAGAAATGTGCTTAAATGATAATCTCAAACACAAGCATGTATAGTGATTCGGTTTGCCTACTCCACTCTCGGCGGACCACTCTCCTTGAGTGTACCAGATTTCACTTTCAAAGGTTTCAAATCAGGTTCACTTCTAACCTTTACAGCCCTACACAAGGACCAATGTCCTACTGAAGAACCTATCGAGCGTACAATTCCGCTAGAGGCCTACACAAGGACTTATCAAGAATACACTCCCATCAGATGCTCCAACAAGAGACTTTAGTTGTCTTTTTATCGGCTAACCAACAACAACGGTCTTAGTTCAAGGACCTATTTACTCCCATCGAAGGTTCCCATGGAGACTAACACATACGCATCCATGTCTAATAAATTTGGTCCTACACAAGAACTTATCAAGTTTGGGTTATAAACTCTTTCCCTCAATCCTACACATAGAAAGAGAGCATGGACTCATACATTCTACTTACTTGTCGAATTGAACATCTTTGATACGCCTTCTTGGGTTGCTTTTTCAAAGCACTCATGTATTTAAATATGCTCTCCTGATCAGTGATGTCGATGCTTGTCGATGCTTCAGTTCCAAGATTATTTGTCTTTCATATGATATGTCAATGAGGTGACTAAGGTAAGAAAGGTTGGGTGAATCTCCTACAACACATGAAAAAGTTTTAATTCCTAGGGGATTCACCTATATAAGTATCCTAGATAATTTAGATAAGGATTTAACTATTGATCCAAGTCTAATGTTTAGAATAATGGTGGAGATCGAGTTTATCTTCAAGGTGGAGGTTGGAATCCTCATTAAAGTGAAAATCTCAAGGAAGAAGACTTGCAACTCATGGGAACGGAGGTCTAGCTAGGATATAAGATATGGATGTGGAATTACCTATCCTTCTATTGCACTAAAAACCCATTAATTTTCCCAGGAACCAAATGCCCTTTTATAATGAATTAATTTGTAATGGCTAGTTAATGGCTCTGTCAATCCGATTAAAAGGCCCTTCGATGGGATCGAATGCCCTTCAATAGGATCGAACAGTCTATCAATCCCATCAAGAAAATCTTAAAAAAAATTTGTTGGGTTACTAGACTAATTCTTCAATTGGATCGAGAATTGTTATTTCAATTCCAACATGTCACATCAACAACTTGTCAATGGGAACAAGGACCACTCGAGAATTGTTGTTTTGGGCATATGATTTCACAATAGCTCCGCATGTCTTCTAGACTTTCTTATCATGTTCTAATAGAGATTCTAGGGTTAAGCGATGATCAACAAAGTGTACCTTTTAAGGTCAAGATCATCTAAAGGTTCAAGGGTGTGGACATTGGAGGGCGAATTTCCTAAGAGTACGGGAGATTAACTATCTTCTTTCCACTGGTTGCTTCATTCGAGGGCTTTCTTAAAAGGGGGTAAAGGGTGTTATATTTGACCAGGTTTGTTACTTACCAATTATTATGATTCTACAGTCGATTAGACCCTGTAATAATGCTTAAGATTATTAACCCAAAGATCCTTAACACTAAGATGACTTGTGAGTTTACGTTCTAGAGATTCTAATTAAGGGACTGCGGTTACAGAGATGGAAGGTGTTAGGCACCCACTCTGCCTGTACAGATGTATGGTCTTTACTTTGTAAGATCTTACCAATTTCTGAAGAATAAAGGTAGTTCACGTGTATAGAAAATGTAATGCGATGCAATAGCAGTAATGATTGACATATTCAAATTTCTGATGGGCAGGATTCGATTATATCAACAAGCTGCAGAGCATATGTTTGAAATGATCAAGTGCAAGGTGCGAAGTATGTATGTATGGGATGCTTGTTGCTATATGAATGCTTATGATAAAATGATGGCCGACCAACCAAGGTTTCTAATGGACCTGTTGTGATTATATCAACAGATCTCAGAGCATATGTCCGCTGGTGAGATACAAGAAAACAATGGAATGCAATGTGTATGCTTAAAATGACAGCTAACTATCTAATGTTTTTGGTGTGCAAGATCCAATTATATCAACAACCTCAGAGCATATGCCCGCCAGTCTGATGCGTGAAAATAATGAAAATGCACTATGATGCTAATGTATATAGGGAGTAAGTGAGTTAAGAATGGAATGAATGTTGTACGATGCTAATGCGTTGATCTGATGAAACTGATTGAGACTGGAATGGTTGGATGAACGATAGTGTCGCCAGTCTAGATTGGGTGGCTTAGATTTGAGCTTGGGTAGCTCGGGGGCTTAGACTCTGGCTAAGCTAGGCTAGACCAGGGCTGGGCTCTTACTCTCCTTGGTGGAAGGATTCCTAAGGCTAAGGTTAAGGGGTTTCTGAAAATGGGAGTGAGTTGAAACAAGAGTGGATGCTTGAAATGAGAAGGCGAGGGGGCTATTTATAGTCTCCCAACTTGATTTTCTGGTAATTCCTAGTGATCCTAAGGGCAAAAGGTGTTTGAAGGACTGAGGTTGGAGACTGTCACATGGCATCATCTCATGGGTTGGATGAGGTGGTAAAAGGATAATTTTGGGTAATGAAATGGGCATCGGAGTAAATGCATGTTCACACCCCAAGTATAGGGTTGTGATGTAGTAATAATCTCGGTAAGACCGAGGTCGAATCCACAGGAACTGAACCTTGTACATATTATGAAAGTAATTAGAACTAGAACTAGAAAAAGATGTAATCTAAATCAAGGAATTTTAAGAGAAATAATGGTGAAATATTAGACTAAAACTTGTAGAATTCAAAGGTGGGAAACTAGGGTTTCCAAGGATCCACTTGTATAGATCAAGGAGATCTATGCTTGATTCATAAACACAACTAGAATCAAAGTCCCATCTTCATTCAATTGAAAGATATTTCATTAAAATCCAAATCTGAACTTCCTTTGATCTAATTTTCAATAGATGAGAGGTATGAGAATTAGAATTGATTCCATCACAAAACCATGCCCATGAGACAAAGCAAATAATAGAATTTAACCAATCCACAACCACTCTAAGAGATTTATGAATGTTAGGAAGAATTTCATCATCCAACCATGCCCAAGAGACGATGGTGAACAACAGGGCTTCCTAACTTCATAATCACAATAATGAAAAGAACATTGTAACATCCTGGATTTTCACTGTTTTGGATTTTTTTAAAAAAATTTAAATTTTTTTTTAGTAATTAACTTCTATTATCATTTACTGACCATTGGCACTCAATGCTAGTTTATACAGGGGTGGTACCAATAAGGAACCACACAAGTCCGATTAATCAACTGTAGGGAGCCAATGAATCCGTCCGATCACTTGAACATCAGATATAGCCCCATGATTTACTCACATAGGACCCAAATCTAACTGACCCATTACTAACTAATCAAGACAATCATGACTAAATTAAAGATCTAACCGGGGCCGAGTCACATAAGGTCGGGATCTTTAATAATAGACTAAATCAACCTCGTTACTCTTTTAGCCTAAAACCGACGGTTTAGAGTAATCATGACCAAATCTTTACTTTCACTAGTTATAAATAGGCCACACTATGAACATAATTAATCCAAACCCTAATCATGGCCCACGAGAAATCTCACTACCAGATTCATTTCAGAAATTTTTCGATTTTCCGAACAAGCTCTAGACTGCTCGTTAGTGGGCCACTAGTTCCAAAACTATATAATAATATCCGTCTTACTGGGCTTGACGTCCATCGTAAGAGTCAGACCTGGGTGCTATCCAGAACCACTTAACTAGAGCTAAAGGACGAGTACATGAGAAGTGCAAATACCTTAAAAGAATGAACGAAAACTTAAGTGAATTAGGTCGTCCACTCTTATGCAAAGTTGAGGATTTCGGATCGTCGGTTTACAACCAAACTTTACCCGTGGAGTAAGGATATTTTTCTGCTCATATCTGTATAGTCGCGGCCTCGATCGACTATCGATGACCGTTGAACAAGACTTCTAATCATATCTGTCGATCAGCACATCCAAATGGCGGGCCGATCACATATATACATAGATCATCATTAGGGCTAACTATCCTACGGTGTATATCAATATGTACACCCCATAGTGGGCCCTAGAGCTTAGAAAGACCCTCCCATAGGTCTAGTATAGTAAAAACCTAGCCCTTGGGGCCATTTACACTAAATCTGGCGTTATAAAAGGGCCTCATTTGGGCACCCCCTCTTCCCATACGATTTTTCCCTAAAGAAAAGAAAGAGAGAAAGAGGGAAAGAGGAAGAGAGAGAGGAAGAGAAGAAGAGAGAGTAGGGTGGGGGAGGCTTTAGTGTTCCCCTTCATCGGTCTCCTCCAATCAAGCCCTAGCGTCAATCATTTCCCTCCGTCAAATCCGCCTCATTCACGATTGGAAGGTAAGAAACAAAACCTACTCCCTAACCTAGGTTTTTCTGAAATAAATTACATGAATCTTACCTAATTGCTTCTAAATTGATATAGGAATCATTTTCCCCAATTTTCTAACCCAAGGAGCGCCATGAGTTGGGCGAAACGTCACAAGGTGCGGACTATTGTTCTTAGGTGGCCTAGCACCAATTTTAATATAAATCTAATGATTTTGCTTGTTGGGTGATGTATTTGGAAAATCTAGAAAAACTTAGACAAACCATTACACTTTAGATCCTCCCCCAAGTCAATATGGAATGATGATGAAATATTTGATGTTTCTCAACATGATTAGGTTTGAAATTGATGATTGCTTGTATAATCCTTGCTCAATTCTTGCATGATGATTCCCCATAACATGTTTGATGTACTAACCCTTGTGTATAATTTTGGTTTTAGGAAATATATGAAATGTTTGGTTTCCTCACTAACCCACACATCACATATGCACCTTTACTTTATAAAAATGTTAGCATTTGCATCGTAGAAAAAAAATATGAATTTTATGTTGGGAAATATGAATGCATGATATTACTTATATTAGTTGATAACCCTGATTGTTGAAGTGTTATGGATTACCATCAAAACCCTTGGTTGGTTAGGAATCTGAGGAGAGAGACGGTGGTCCCGTTGGTAGGACTACCTTGAGGCTAAACCTGTGAATTTGGGAGACAGTAGTTAGACTACATGGGTCGCTTGTACCCAGTGTCATCTATCACGTACTCACCTAAACTCGTGCGGTCTAGTCTACTTACTGATTAACTATGTTTGTTAACCATGTCTGCTCATCCCTGAATGGAACCCGGGACACCCTTCACCCATTGAAGTTCATTGATAACTGTTGGAAATTGATCCACTATTTCAAGAGCTGAGCATGGTGAAATGGGACACTGTGTCTGAGCTATCGGCCTACGCTGGGGTGATGAGCCTCCTCGTAGTAGCCGCGAACGATCCCTTTCCCAGCACTCCCCATGTGCTTGAAATTGAGGATGGGGAACCCGATGGGATCAAGGATCGCGGGGTCTTGGCCTCACGCGTTGAGGGCCTTGGCCTCGCAACTAGTTAAGGGCATTAATATCGTGGGGTGTACCAGTTTCTCCAATTTGCTGGATGAATGAAATTAAGTAAATACTCGGTTAATATTATTCATACATTGCATCAGCTAGATTTTGGCGACTCGGCAGTTGAGGTCGCAATGAGGGAGTGCTAGGCATGTGCGATAGTTAGACGGAGTCGCTCGAGGGAGTGTTGTGGCGAGGTCATGCATCATATCATTTATCATGCATATGCATTAACAAGATTAGTTAAGGATTTATGGATGTTCGCCTTTCATTAAATTCATAATATAATTGATGTCTGTTGTAACTTAAGATTAATAGCACCCACTGAGTTAATCACTCACTCCCACTCTGGGACGGTGTTTTAAAACACCAACCAGACTCTTCAGTAGTTGCAGGTGACGCTGAGTATGAGGAGCCTTTCGGCGCGAGCCTGGATGAGGAGGATGAGCTATCCTATTTCAAGCTGATGGACAGTCCTCCATCGGCCTAGTGGACGGGTTTTGGATCGTTGACTGGTGAACTCAGCACACTATTCTTTTAGACTTGTCATTCTTTTGTGATTTTGTTGGGCAACGCCTTAGGCAACCCATTTACATTCTTTTGGACTTGTAAACATTTAGCCTCTTTCATTTCAGTAGGTTAGTTGTGGTTGTGCTTCATGTTTTCAGTAATTTCATACTGCGCATTTAAACTAGATTAAACGCAAACTAACAAAAATCAGTTATAAGTGATACCCGGGAACTTGGGAGTTGAGTATACGCATGACCCCCAATTTTCAGGTTGTTACAAACATGCTCAAAGCTATCGCAAATCTATTGTAATTTAAGTCACAACAAACCATTAAAAACTAAAGGCATTCCTTATAATCCAAATCAGTTCAGTTTAAACATGAATCAAACAAAAGGCATAAAGAAAAATCTCTCATCACACTACAAGCTTCACCTCTTAGCCCTAGAGAAGAGGCTTAGCCTGACATAGTCATGCTAAAAACTCTTAAAAGGAAAGAAATAAACAAAAAAAAGGAGGAAAAGGAAGAAGGATGAGAAGATGTTGAAGCCATCCACGGCTCTTTTTCTCTTGTGCTCCACCCCACGTCCAAGAATCAATGCCTCTCTCTCTTTCTCCCACGTCCTTTTATAGACAGCAAGCAAGAGGTCGGTGTTGTTAAAGCCAGTGGAGAAAACACCTGTGGAAACTAGTAGCACGTCCCGTACGCAGTTGAAAAATGCATCGCTTGCGTTTGATATGGTTTTTCGGCGAGAAGGGCGCCGAAAAATCCAGTTTCTCTTCATGGCTAGGGTCTTTTTCGACTTGGGATTCCTCTGAACGGTTCAGATCATCCAACTACTCAAGGACGGTGGGCCACAACTCCCCGCAACGTCTGGGAAAATCGGACGTGCGTATCCTACGAATTTCATTGCACTGACATGTTCAGTGGGCCCAATAGTGATGTTTTCGGCGAAATCTACCCCGCTCATTAGATTCCTAACAAAAAATCAGTTGGAAAGGAGTGATTTTGGTCAAGTTTTGGTGAGGTCCACTATCAAATCAACTCGTCGTTCATCCTACGTTTTCCGGCGATCCACATGTATACGTATGCATGGGGTGAAAAGGCCATCATGGCCAGGGTCGTGGCCACCCCCTGGACGCAATGGACAGTCCAGATAGTCCGTTTGGATGATGGGTGTGGCTCACTGTGATCAGCCGGCTCGGTGTGGTGCGTCTAATGGACGCCCGCACTGAAGAATGATCGGGTCAGTGGGATTGGTGACCGGATCTTGGTCCGGTGCACGTGCGCACTGTGTATGCACAATGCACATGTGGGGTCCACTATGATGTGCATGCGAAATCTGCTCTCTCCATCCGTTTTATCATCCCATTTAAGGGGTTGAGATCAAAATTGAAGCATATCCAGATATCAGATGGGCCCCAGATTGATGATTTATGGGCTAATTTGTCCATTGGGCCACTTTCACAAGGATCCAATAGCTGAAATTTTACGTGTACAATTAATTTATTGTCCTCAGGCCAGATATAAAGTTTCGAGCCGAACAGATGATGGGAACCCTATGATCTTGCATTCTGGATGACTTTCGGCCCTCTTTATCGGTGATCACTTGATTTTCTCGGATCTCTGGCATGTTCGATCACGGTCTCCTGGGATCCGTCCCTTGCCTTGGTGATTTCCGAGCGTTAAATCTATGCTTTTAATACCTTTTTTCAGTCCAAGCTCCTAAATTCACCTTACATCATAAACACGATTAAAGTAGAGCGTTAAACGGTATCATGTTCATAAAATCAGGTAATAACTGTGGTCTAATATGCAATATTTAACCCTCAACAATGAACTTCAACCGCACACTTATGGTTTAAAAAGGAGTGTTCCATATGCTTGAAGGGCACTGACCCAAAGAGATGGATTACCACGTGGTTGGTGGCAACCTAGCTGCCACTGGTCCCCATTTAGACTTCATGCTTTAGTAGGTAGCATCCTCTAAGCGTGTGGCAGCTCTACTGTGAGGATTATTGCTTTGAAGTTTCAATCATTTCTCCGATTAGGCTTACTTTCGGGCTTGGTTTTGGGCTTAAATAGGTAAGTTGATTGGGTTGTGGGGTTGGGTAGGTTGACTGGGAAGTTGACTCGGTGAATCGACCTAGTGAGTTGACTCATCGAGCTTAATCAAGGCTCTAGGGTTTTAGGTTCCTAGGGTTTAGGGTTTGGCTGATCGAGTTGACTGGGTTGAATGGGTTGAGCTTAGAGTTTAACACTGGGGTTCCTAGGGTTCGGGTTTTAGATTAAGGTTCAATTGTCCATCCATCCGTTCAAACTCAATAAGCTTATCAGCCTGGGGTGGGGTGTCTACAGAGAGTTGTTTTGAGTCAAGGTTAGGGTCACCAAGGCACCTCAAATACATATTTTTCACTTCATTGATGCTTCAATCTTCATGTATCTTTGGTCTTTAGCTTTCAATAGCTCAATCGACTCCCTGACACACGGATGCACATGATTGATGAATGCCCAAATCAATGCACTAACAATTGGTTCTTAACATTTTATTGATGAAGAAATTGGTGGATGGTTTGGACCTAACCCTTAGATTGATTGAACCCATACAAACTAAGAGAACATGTCAATTTTTGTTCAGTGACCAGTGTTAGAAATTCACAATATGGTTTGATTGATCGAAGTCCAGGTTCAATCAATCAAGGAATTTCTCGAGCGATCGCGATCGATCGAGGGTAACGATCAAGCAGAGCAAAAATTGTCCAGCAAGCAAATTGAATTTAATCTAACCTATTTCGATCAATCGATGGGTAAGTTCAATCAAGGGCCAAAGTGACCAAAATGTCCAAAGAATTAAGAAATTAAAATTTGAACTGGCTCGATTCGTGGTCGATTGATCGGAGGATCAATCAAGGGCCTTCAATGTGGCTCGATCAATCGACTATATTGATTGACAGTCCCCCGTTTGATTTTCAAAATGAGTTAATAGAGTAATAAGTTCATAATGGATTAATAGTTGGCCATTTTGGTTTGATCAAAGGTGGACCCCGTGTGATGGAATAGCTTAATTAAATTTACGGTGTTAAATCGTCTTAATAGGGATTCAAATTCTAGATTCCAAAGCGTACAATTATTCGGAAAATTCAACTCGACTGAGAATAGGTGGGTGAATCCCTACGCGTCTCGCCTATACAGTTAAGACAAATGATGCGATTACTATGCTGTTATGATCGCTATGATTGCCATGACTGATATAATTATTGTGTTAACATGATCCTTGTTGTATGATTAATGTTCTGAATAATTATTAATATAAGATGAATATGTAAACATGCAAAACATTGATATCATAAATTCATTGTTCTTCTCAAAGAGATGTATGTGTTAACTATATATGACAATGCATAAACATTGAGCTTGCATTACATGTTAAAGCTTAGAGGATGATGACACCCACCGTTGAAACCTTCTTAGGGCCCATCGTGACGTTTCTTTGCCATCCAAATTGTTCATGAGGTCATAAGGGCCTGGATGAAGGGAAAATACAAATATCAACTTGTTTAAGACTTCCATGGCCCCCAAGAGGTTAACAACCATGTGTCTCATTGTCCCCATTGCTTGCTTTATGTGGTGTTGTCCACTTGAGCTTTGGATCCGCCTCATTTTTATCTTATTTCCTAAAATGAACTTATAAAATGAATGGTGCAAATATAACACGTGAATCACGGTACGCCCTACATAACTTTGCCACTTTGACACACGGTTGAGGTTGGCGGTGTGAACCATTCCGCTTTCATTTGGCTCAGCCCATTGATTCAATACATAATAGCTCAGAACAGGTTAGCCATTGTTTTAGCTAGAGATGTACTAGAACTGAGTTAACTCGGTTAACTCAGTCGACTCGACTCGGCTTGAAACTGGTTCGAGCCGAGTTGAGTTGATTTTTTTAGCTTGAAAACATTTCAAGTTGAGCCTGAGCTAGACTGAGCTCGACTCGACCTGGCTCAGAACTTGACTTGATTGGAATCGATTCGACTTGGTTAAATATTTAAATATTTAATAAATTATATATATATATATATATGTGTGTGTGTGTGTGTGTGTATGTGTATATTGTGTTATATATTTTAAAAACCCTAGAACCTAAACTCAAACTCAGCTGGTAAGCTCCAACTTGTACTCAGCTTAAAAAATCAAGCTCAAGATCTGCTTGAGCTGGCCTGAGTTGCTGATCAAGCCAAGACGAGATGGCTAGTCAGGCTCGAAGAGCGAGCCTAGCTGAGTTCTGAGCTGGGTAGTCTCCTGGCCGAGCTGAAGTAGGCTGGGCCAAGCTCGACTAAGTTAAGCTTGTGTACATAGTTTCAACTTGGCTCATTAATACAACTAAGCTTTCTTTTGCTTTCTACCTGAGCTAAACCCGCAACCAACCCGACTTGGCAGACATCCAGGCTAGAAGCAGGTGGGACCAATTGACCCATGGGTTGGACCATCCAATTGCCACCCCTGAAAATAACCATTGTCACTCTGTTTTCTTTGAATCTAGGCCATCCCTGGTGCTGGGCCTCAATTTGAGTGGCCCACAGTACCAGCACTAAACCGATTGCCCATGAATATGAACATGTAGGACCAACAGTCGGGTGATCCAGACCGTTGATCTGATTTCCTTCTATGTGGAGGAGGGACACTAATTTCAAATCGCCGATATTGAATTACCCTAACTCTTCTGGTGATGACCGATATAAACTGTCAAGAAACTAGTAACATCAACGGTCCAGATTCAGCTGAAAAAGCAAAGTATTGAAAGATTCTGATCTTGCAGTCTCTATTTCTGGCCAATCTCTACTTTAAGGTATGGATGGTCCGGGCGATTTTGGGGTCCACCGTGGGGTCCACGTGTTGTCCGAATTTGGGGGTGAGCACGGTCCATCATCTGATTGTTGCCGTTTTGCTTTGTCTTTTTTAATCATAGCTAATCCAAGCGCGTTTGATGCTTGGACGGTCTGGATTGATGATAATGTATGCCACATGTACGGTTCTGAGCACAAAGGAACCCACCGCCAGGCTTTTCTGCACGAGCGATCATGTGATGCTAGTACATAAATAATAATAATAATAATAATAAAGTGGTGGCATGGTCGAGGCTTGCCTTTTTCTGATCCAAGCCGTTGATTTTGGTGGAAAAATGATTTAATGGGCCATGCCCCAATGCAATGCCTGTGGAAAGCAAGTGGACCATTACAATCAACGTGAAACATTTAACAGAGGACACGGTTTCGGTGGATCCATGAAACCACCGAACTTTGTGGATCTGTAACTGTGGGACCTACCGTAATGCATGTGATTTATATCCACGCCGTCCATCTGTTTTTTCAGCTTGGTCTAGGCTATGAACCCAGCAGTGTAGCGGATCCAAATATCAGGTGGACCACATCACTGGAAACAGCGGTGATTGAATGCCTATCATTAAAAACTTCATGAACCATAAGTCGAGAAGGTCACACATAAAAATTTTAACGGTGAGCATTCAATCACTAACGTCTTCTTTTTTTTTCTTTTTCTTTTTTGGAGGGGAAGAGGGGGTGTTAGCTTGTTAGCACACACTCCATGTTAGCCACCCCCCTAGGGATCGATAACAAGACCTCAAGAATTGAAACGAGGTATCTCTACTCAGTCTGCCAGTTGAGCTATAGATCTGGGTGTAATCACCAACGTCTCCTGCTGTGCGGCTCACCTGTGATTTGAATCATTTTTATACTCACGGTAAAAACGAATGAACAGAGCCGGTACAAAAGAGTCCAGATTCTCTATGGTTAGATATCCCATCTCTGTATTTTCATTGGGGATATTATCATTGATGTCATCGACACTGCAATGATGTCATGCATGATGACATGGTCCAATGAAAATATAGTAAATGGGAAATTCCTTGTTTCCGAGAGATCCAAATTCAAATATAAAACGTATATATCACGGTGGGCCCACAGTAACGGATCTACCGAGCTCTACGGTTGCTGGTACACTGAATCTTCGTCCTTTAGCGGAGTAACTCAACAAGCTCTGGTGTAAAGAATAAAGTTTAGGGACTCACCATCATGTATGTGTCTCATCCACCCATTTTTTTCATTTATTTCAGGGCATGAACCCAAAATAAAAGCATAACCAAAGCTCAAGTGGACCACATAAAAAATAGAGGAATTAAATGCCTACCATTGAAAATTTCTCGAATGCATAGTAGGTTTTGGATCAGACTAATGATTTTTGTATTTTTCTTTCATTCATGTCTCAATGACATGAATAAGTTAGATGACAAATAAATATCATGGTGGCCCTAACATAACTTCATTAGCATGTTACATCCTTACTGTTTCATGTGGTGTGCTCCGCTTGAGCTTTATATATACTTTAAAAATCATCATTTAAAATAAGCTCATAAAATGAATGAACTCATGATCACATGTATGCTTTACATGCACTTGGTGCATGATATTAGATGAGATTACGAGGGTTGCCATTTGGGCAGGATGGGATAAGTTAGAATTAGGTGGGATGGAATTCATTTGATCTCGTGTGGGATTTACACGGATTTTGAAATCCATTACACACATGGGCCCTACATTGATGTGTGTGTTTTATCCATGTTGTTCATTCTAATATGTCCTTTACATGATATTCTAGTTACATACATGTGCAAGTTACCAGCATTCATTGTGAATTTGGTTCGTTGATTACAATTCTACCATATATCGGACAAAATTTTACTTAATTTGGTATTTTTCCGTGATAAATTTTTTATCCCAAACATGAAAGTGTATGGCCCAAATATCATGATATTTATATACATGCCATCATTGTGCAATAATATTACTAAGCTCATCTGATACAATTCCATATTATTTAATCCCACAAACCAAACATGAGCTTAGGGCCTGTTTAGGCAGTGGGATTAGAAGGGATTAGATGGGATGGGATTCATCTGGTTCTATGCCAGCTCCACTCCATGTTTGTAGGAATGGAAAAGCTCGGAATTACATTAAATGGAATTGCATTGGTCTTGTCCCAATTTCACTCAATGTTAGCAAGTTGTGTAGGTCCCACCATGATGTGTGGGCTATATCCACACCGTCCACCTATTTATCGAGATTATTTTAGAGCATGGGCCAAAAAATCAAGTAAATATTAAGTTCAAGTGGACCCCACCATTGAAAGCAATGGGGATTGAATACTTACCGTTGAAAACTTCTTTAGGGCCACATAAGTTTTGGATCTACCTCATTTTTAGGCCCATGCCATAAAATGAGGTTACAAAACAAATGAACGGTTTAGATATAACACGTGTGTTATTCTCAGTAATTTTAAATAATGGTGGATACATCCATTCAATGTACTATGTTATTCTCAGTAATTTTAAATAATGGTGGATACATCCATTCAATGTACCACCGTATTATCAACAAAGCATCCCATTAATCTTATCCCATGGCAAAATTGTACAATTCCTGCCATGGATAATGATTAGGTTTTTTGAATCCCATCCCATCTAATCCCTTCTAATCCCACCGCCCAAACAGGGGACATTTAGGGCATGGGACTACGCGGAATAGAACTGCATTCGTCCCGTTCAATTCCATACATCATTTAGAGATAATGAAAAAGGTTGGAATTAGGTGGGATGATGGATATATGTGAATTTTGAAATCTACTATACATGTGGGCCCCACATTGATGCATGTATTTGTGCATGTGGTCCCTCTGTATATACCATTTACACATGACATTCAATACAATTCAATGTCATTCAATTCTACCGACCAAACACGCCCCAGCGGACTGACTCGGTAAGCAATCCGCCGCTGGTTACGGTCGTCACACGTAGAACTGACCATAAACAGGCAAGCAATCACAACCGGTGGTACCGTACAAATCTCCCTGCCAACATGCCCCTTGTGCAGAACATCGGTACCATGAAAATGGTTAGCCCTACAGTGAAGATCTCCTGGGACTAAAATCAGACCTTTCTGTGGGTTAGGTGGGCCACACATCGAATTCAATGCCTAATCAGTAGTCTCTGACTCAACATACAGCGTAGCCTGCCTAGTAAGGAGGAATGGTGATCATCATGGTGTGGCCTTCCATCCATGATACAACGATTCATGCGGTCGGTTTGGATCACCAAAATATGGGCCCACAAGCACTTTTTGTTGGGCCAAGCAAATTGCTGGATCCAACGTCGTATATTTCATCCTCCTCGTATCCAACACTAGCGCGGACTTTCTTGCATCTCGTGCCGTGTGTTGATAAACACGTACGCATCCATGCGTCATATCATGTATCAAACATCGCCACTGTACTGCTTTTCAGCAAGGCCCGATAATTGCACGGCCTGCTTTTCAGCAAATGTACTGCTTTCTAAGACGGGATTCTACACCTGCGTGGTCATGGTTTAGAGATCCAAACCGTTGATCTGAAGGGACCAATCATGGATGGGTAATCCTAAAAAGGGCTGCAGTCTTTCGATTCTCGAGCTGTTTTTCACTCATTGTACACCGTTTATGTATTTTGTCGTCGGCGGTTCATCCGCGGGTGGTTGGCTGAAGGGTAACCATCTTCATCGTGGAAGATTTACGAGGAAATCTCCGTCCACCGTTTATGTATAAAGATGGGACACGGCTTCGGTGGTTCTCTGACTGTGGGGCCCACCTGGATGTATTTGCTTTAAATCCACGCCGTCCATCCATTTTAACAGCTCATTTTAGGGCATGATCCAAGAAATGAAGTATATTCAAATCTCATTTGGACCACAGCAGAGGAAACAGTGATTATTAACCGTTAACAACTTTGTGGGCCACAAAAAATTTAGATCAAGCTGATATTTGTGCGATCCCTTCATCCAGTGTGATCTTATCAACAGGTTGGATGGAAAATAAACATTCTACTGGCCCCAATAAGGTTTTTATGGTGGGAGCTGCTTCGATTTTGTGATAAATGAGCTGTCAAAACAGATGGACGGCGTGGATGTAAGGGACGTACATCACGGTGTGGGCCCCGCACTCGGGATCACTGACCTCGGTGGATCCGGGAATCCACCGAAAGGGCTTCCGAAAAGATGCGGACCACCTGGCATGTAATTCTTCCCTCACACACGTGCCACATTAGTGTACGATGCTGGATACACCACAGCTTTCTAGATTAAATGTGGGGCCCACCGTGACGTGTCCATGACATCCAATCCGTCCATCAGGAGAAGCCCTCGTTTTCTGCTTACTCCCAAAAATATGGTCTATTGAAAACTCGTATGGGCCACACCACAAGAAACGGAAGTATGGGACACCACCAACCATTAAAAACCTTTCAAACCTCTTGTGAGGTTTGCCGTTTTTTCTATATTCCATCCCATCCGTTCAAAAGATGCACCCCCAGACGGAGAAATGGACACCCCAAGAATCATGCCATTTGAAAATTCAAGTGAGCCACGACACGTGATTTTTTTTTTAAGGTTCTAGGCACGGTTTGCCATGGTGTGGCCCACTTGCCGTGTTTTCTATATTCCATCCCATCCATTCAAAAGATGCATCCCAGTGGGAGAAATGGACCCCCAAAAAATTTTCAGATCAAACTTCTCAAGTGAACAGGATCAGCACATGATGCGATTTCATACATAGGTCAGGTTCTTATTTCTGTGTATGGTGACTGTGGTAGTGTAAAATAAATGTGTAATGATTCCTTAGCACACAAGTATTTGAATAGCTTTTTACATTTGGTTTATCACTATCAAAATATATTAATGTGGTAGTGTAAAATAAATGTGTAATGATTCCTTAGCACATAAGTATTTGAATAGCTTTTTGCATTTGGTTTATCATTATCAAAATATATTAATGTTGTTGGTTGAATTTAAAATTTTCATGGTAATAAAAAACTTTAATAATTATGAATTCATTTTATTTAATGAGAATTTCCACGTTTGGTTTATCATAATTACCAAAATATATGAATGTTATTGTTTGAATTTAAAATTTTCATAATAACAAAAAAGTATAATGATTATAAATTCATTTTATTTAATCAGAATTCCCATGTTTGGTCTGTAACAATAAAATTGTAATAGTGGCATGTTTTCCTTATTTTACTTGGGAAATCCGTGGGCTAAGTAGGCCATAACCTCCGAATATTGCGTTTGATATGGCCTCTTGCTGCATAGACGCATAGGGAGTAACTTTGGTGTGCTACGATGTTCCAAATTGTTAGTTGAATGAGGACTTTGGACTACTTTTTATTTCTAACCACCCATTAAATGTCCCTTGATTTAATGTGTGATAATCGAATAAGTGCACTTATTTATGATTCATCTAAATTTTCAGCCCATTATTTGAATACTTGAAGTGGACGCAGTTTATAGGGCACCAGAATCTCTATTTAATAGAGCTTTGTGGGATGCAGCATGATGTATGTGTTATATTCATCATATGCATCCCTCATGCCAAGTAAGGGTATGATCTCACAAATTATGATTCAAAACTCGTGTGTGCCACACCACAAGAAACACACCATTAGAAGGCTTCTTGGGATTTACTGAGTTTTGGATTAGGTCGATGTTTGTGTTTTCTTCTTCTAAGTTAGAATCTGTTTACACTCAATTAATTACAGCCAAATCAAATGGTTCAAAATATGCCACACGACAATTGTGCTACAAGCATCGAAGATGAACTTTTAAAAAATGAGTTAGATGTGTATATATGTGAAAGCCTTAAATGATAGAGTTTTATCAAGGGTAATTATTTGCAAAGCAAATTCCATCAAAGTAAATATTCTTCAAGTATTAATTGTCAAAGTCATATCAAAAGTAACTCTCTATAAATGCAACAATTGGGTAATGTGAGGACTTCGTTAATGTTTCCTATATAAATATCATAGTGTGGAGACTCCGATAAACTTTTTTTGCATACGGTTTCAATAGTGAGAGCGTATGTGATTTTTTGTACACGTGGCTAGATACAATGAGCTACACTTATATAAATAATCAGTAAAATCCATATGCCCAATTATCTAAATATTTTATAATGTGAAACCCTGCATGCAACTACCACATCTTCGAGCATATAAAAGCAACACTCGGTGAATAGCTCTGAGCCATCGTCACACACAACCAATTAATCTTTACAATACAATGTTGTTGTCTTAATTTTTAGCTTATTAGCTCATATATTTTACTTTTGTCTAGCCAAACTGCAGTAAGTTTGGAATTCGTAATTAAACTTAAATTTATTACTATTCAACACCATTGTTGCAATATGTCTTAGGTGCATCATAAAAAACCACAACCACCATAAGTGGATCCCACTGATCATCGAGTCCTTACTTGGCAGATCACACCAATCATGTCATACAGAATGCACACCTCAGCTGTTCTATCCACATAGGCAATCACAGGTAATTAAAATATTTTTCTAAGCTTAATTTATTTTCCATTCGATATAAGGCAACTTATATTGTTCATATTCCTGGGTTAATGAAATTGGCGATTCAACTTTAATTTTAGATCTCGTTCATCTATCATTGCATTACTAAAAAACCTATAAACGCTATTACCGTTGAAAGAAAAAGTCATCAAGACAAGACAAATTTTATTTTAAAGGACTAATCATCCCATTCTAAATTTCTTAACCGTTATAACATTGTTGGCTGAATAGTCAAATTAACTTTCATATGTCTGATACTAGTCTGACTAATTTGGTGCCCAATGGTTATAAGTGCTCAATCAATTCGAGTCAAATACGACTTTAGTACACTCGAAACTATTTTGAATCGTATACAGTTGAACAATTTTAGGTAGTTTATAACACATGTAGCTGCACGCCCAAATTGAATAACAACAAAATCTCCCCACAAACAAGTGGTCTTGGGAAGGTTTCAACGATGAACATTTCCATATCTACCGTCTCATGTGGTGTGGTCCACTCGAGTTTTAGATTTGCCTCAAGCTCGTGCCCTCATATGATTTGGAGCATCGAATGAATAGTGTACTCGACAATGACATCACAATGGGCCTTACAAAGCGCGGGGTTAACCCTAGGTAGTAGGCAAGTGGGGCCTTATGATTGAACACTGGTTGCTTACAGGGGCTCATCAAAACCCAAGCTATGTGGAACCCACCTTGATGTCCATCTAAGAGCATTGCTAGCCCATGGTAGCCTAAAAAATAATGCAAGCACTAGACTAAGCAGGCCACCTTGCAAGAAATTGCAGGGATTGAACCATAAAAAAGGGAATTGACCACCAACCATTGAAATTTTTTTGCCCTATCAAGATTGCATGCTTGCATTTGTGTGTTTCCCCCTTTGTACCGATGGGATCACCTTAAGAACAGGTTGGATGACATATAGACATCATAGGGAGCATTATAAAGGTTTCAATGTTGAGCATTCCTATCCCCACTGTTTCCTATGCTGTGGTCCACTTAAGGCCTGTTTGAGAGCGTGGATTTGGAACCCTTAGGATTCGGAACCCTAGGATTGGAAACCCCCTGGATTGGCAATCCTCTCGGTGTGCTTGGCACCCTTAAGTGTGACTTAACTTTAATTCGAAAATACCTATGCATGGTATATTCGGTATATTTACGGGGGTTTGAATTTAATTACCAAATCAACTTTAATGTCCTAATTAGTGAGATATATAAATTTTGACACCATGGTTGTGATAAGCCCGCTAAAATATATGCTTTGCCTAAAAATGATGAATTTCCAAGTCTCGGATGGACCACAAGCACAAGATCGTGTTTGAGTGACTAACTAATGATTTTTAATCGTTGATTAATATGGACAATGTTTGGATGGTGCTGGACAATGTTTGGACGGTGCCGATTTACATGGACAACGTTTGGACGGTGCTGATCATCATCAGTGGGCCATGTGGCCAATAGAATGATAGTATACAGTGACACACATGTTACACCTGCAACTATTGAAATGATTTTACGTATAATCTAAGCTCTCACCGTCGAGGGGATTAGAAACCCCCTAGATTTGAAACCCCAAGATTAGAGGGGATTTCAAATCCCCTTGGTTGTTTGGCAGCATAAAGTAATTGGGGGGCAAATCCAGGGGGTTTCTAATCCCCTCTTTGAGGGGGTTTGTAATCCACGGGTAGAACCTGGATTACACCTAAATCATTTCAATAGTTGCAGGTGTGGCATGTGTGTCACTCTATCATTCTATTAGGCACATGGCCCACTAATGATGATCAACACTGTCCAAACATTGTCCATGTAAATCAGCACCGTCCAAACATTGTCCAGCATTGTCCAAACATTGTCCATATTAATCAATGATTAAAAATCACTGGTGAGTCACTCAGACATGATCTTGTGCTTGCGGTCCAACTGAGACTTGGAATTTCATCATTTTCAGGCAAAATATATATTTCAGCAGGCTTATCACAACCATAGTGTCAAAAATTATATATCTCACTAATTAGAGATATTAAAGTTGATTTAGTAATTAAATTGATACCCTGTAGATGTAACATGCATAGGTATTTTTGGATTAAAGTTGATTCACACGCCAGGGTGCCAAACACAAATCCAGGGGTTCCAAATCCATGCTTCCAAACAGGCCCTTAGTTTTTTTATTTTTTTATTTTTATTTTTAATTTTTTTTACTTATTTGTTGGCTCTAACCTCAAACAGGAGCTGGCATAATTGATGGACTGACCGAATTTCACACGGGAAATCCTAGTAGGCCCATACTACTTTAAATCTTACTTGCATGCAACATGATCGACTTCTCAGCGCCCGTATGTCAACCATCCTACTCCACCAGAGTAGCAATGTAGGGTATGCATCGCGGACATCGCGGACGCACATGCATGCATACATCCATGGAAGAGAGGGCGAGAGAATATAATGCGACCATTTCAAAGCGCCCTTCTCGCTCTCTTTCTCTCTTTTTTCCAAAATTCCAACAGAGAGCGCGATGGCTATGGTAGAGAGCATTGTCGGTCTCGTCCTCATGCTCCTCCTTCTCCTTCTCATCTTCATCTTCCTCTGCAAGCCATGGCGCTTCTTCTCATTCTATTCCAGACGCCTCATCAAGGTCCCAATACCCTTCTCCCATCCCTCTCTCTCTCACCCCTCTTTTCCCCCCTTTTCGATTAGTATATGGTTTTTTCTACGATTTGGGCATTTGGGCATCTGTTCATTTCTCGTTGGATGCATTCATTTCTAGTGGGTTAGATTTGGAAATGTGATTTGGGGCCCTTTCAAGGCCTTTTGATTTGACTTTCTTGATCTTGGTTCTTTTATTTTGGTGGGAGATTCAAAGATTGGAAATCGATACTTTCGGTTGTTGAGAATTGGGTCTGGATTTGCATGCATTTTCTTGCCTGGACGAGTGACTGCAATTGTATTTAAGGGATTAGAATCGGGTTTTTTGTGCGGTGATTGGTGCAAATTCTTGTTTTGGGTTTCTCTCAACCGCTTTAGATTGCAAACCCACAGCGAAAATTAGAATTACCTGATTTTATCTTTGTTCGTATTGTACTCTAGCTTGTAAATGTGATCAAAATGTCTTTGGTTTGGAGATAGATGGTGATGTCCTTGTCTAGGTTCATGCACACATTATCACTTGTTGGGCTGTTAGAACAATCGAAGTGGAAAACCCATGTCCCTTGAACAAAAACAAAGACTGCAATCTTTAATTTGTTTCTCTTGAAGTGTTCAACAGTGGTATGAACTTTGTTGGATAGATAGTTGAGAAGAAAAACTCCTCATAGTTTCTTG
This sequence comes from Magnolia sinica, assembly GCF_029962835.1. Taxonomy (NCBI): domain Eukaryota; kingdom Viridiplantae; phylum Streptophyta; class Magnoliopsida; order Magnoliales; family Magnoliaceae; genus Magnolia; species Magnolia sinica. The sequence goes on along the minus strand of NC_080586.1, from coordinate 67,201,931 downwards.
ACTTTGATTTATTCTCTCATTTAATTGAAGAATGGCATGCTTGGGTTCACCTGGTTTGGATCACTACAATTTGAGCACCCTTTTAATTTGTTTGAACCTTGTCCTTTTATTGCATTCTCCCCAGTGTTATCCAAGTTCAGGTAAGGATATTGAGACATCAAGGGTTGAGCATGACAGATCCTCCAAACCTTGAATTCTTGGGATACAGGCACAACATGGATCAGTGACAGCTCATAACTATGATCACATCAAAATTTTCATACATGACAAGTTAGGCTTGTAGCCTGATTGGTGCCATTTGCTCTAAAATTTAAATAACTAGAGGCATAGATTTCAAGTCATGGAGATGGGGGAACCCATGTCCTTACCTGCATCCAAGTGTCCAAGCATTTGATTGGGCACTCCAATTTCTTGAAAGACCCAAGTATCGTAAATCGTGACTCCCCTTTCTATTGTCTGCCAATGGATGAGTTTGTATAGTGCATTATGGAAAGATGTGTTTGAGACATGGGGATTGTACCCATTAAAAGCTTGCTTTTGTTGTTCTTACAACAACATCGATATTGGATAGGAGTCTTAGACTCTAGTTATGTAATTGTGTTTGTGGGAGATGATTGATGGAATTTGGGGCTTCAGGATAGTGTAACCGGTGATTAGTTGTGGTAAAAGTTAAAACACACTCATCTTGGTCGAGTTTCCGCAGTTCCGACATTTGTGCTAACACCTGGGTGGTTTTTTAAGATGCATGAAAAGCAAGTTTTGTATGGAAAGAGGGTCAAAACACAGTCAGATTTTACCAACCTTATATACTTTGGTCCTCTAAAACACCACTGCATATTTGTGTCAATTTGATAGGAGTACGGCAAGAGTACGGGGGGTGGGGTGGGTGTGCAATGAGTACCTTGGTGGTGTGGAGGATAAGGTTCAACCTCATACATTCATTCCTTTATCCTTTCTATAAAGGGAGATAGATTATGGTGATAGTTTACCTCCACTTAAAGCATCTTTTATTACCTGTTACATGGCGGAATATGACCATACATATGTTTACATTTCCATTGAACATGTGCCATTATATACTAATATCCAAACTGACCAAATCATAGGCACGCACTGTAGGAAAGTGCCAGTGGTATGTACCATGACTTCATTAGATAGGTTTGTGGTGAACGAGGGTGAGACCTATATCTCCTGCATGGGATGTGGGGACATTTGTGAAATTAAGCTAGACATTTTTTGGTTCCCAACAAATAAAATCTTTTAACACCTTTTCTCTTCACGTCCAATAGGTTTGTTCTATTTGGAAGAGTAGGACAGTTTGAGATATATAAATTTAGAGATTGTGATATATCATGGTTGAAGACTCTAGAGATCTTGAGGGAATGTTAGCCGATCTAAAATGATGTGTCTCGTGTCAATGATAATATAGATATGGAAGAATCACATTGATCATATCGGCTTGTTTGTGGTATGCTTTCTGTCACGATTTAAGATGCTGATAGAAGTTTGCTTGAGAGGTGGAGTGAATCCAAAGTAACTTCTTGTGGGAAGGAGATGAACCATGATTCAAATTCCATTCCGGGGATTGGTAGGAGATGCAAAGACCGATGAAGGAAGGTGGCATGGAAGGGGAAAATCAAGGAGAAATTGGTTCCTTTAGAGCAAATGGTGGTGGAGATTTGGGGAGGAATCAAAGGCTACTTGGAGGGAAGTTATAGTGAGAGAATATGGGGGAAGTGGAGGAGTTGATTTCCAAGCTAAACTTTAAATAATGGAGAAATGCAAATGTGGAAATAGATAAACAAAATGGGAAGACGACTAGGGGACCTGAACACTTAGCTTGCCGCGGGCCATGAACTCGAGAAAGGTACATGCTTTCTTGTTGGAAAAGGTTTATTTATTTTTATTTTGGAGAGATATTACGATTGAAGATACTCCCTTGGCTGAATAAGTTCAAAGCCTCCTCTTCATTTTTGTTTAAAGAGGAGAAGGTCATGGATTAATGGTGAAACTGAAAAAATAGAATACATTTTGGGGGTGGGGATGTGGATTGACGAATGTTTTGTTAAATATTCAATGTCAAAGCATGATCATTTAGGAGATTGAAGCCTTAGTTGCATGATCCTTTTAGCTAGGTACCGCTCCTGCTTCAAATCGTGGTTTAGATTTGTGCTTTTGCTTCCACTCCCTACCCATTTATACTCGGAACTATTTTGAAACAGACGCCTACCCGCCCTCACATCCAAATCTATTGGCACTTCACTTCACGCTGTGTGCAACTATAATTTAAGCCCTTGATGGTAAGGAAGAAAGCAATGAATTAACTAGGGAAGAAAAGCTTAAGAGACATGTTGAAGCTTGAGTTTAAAAGAAAAATATAAGGGAAAATAATGCGATGTCAAAGCTTAGTTGTAAGATCCTTCTAACTAGTTGCTGCTCTTGCTTCAAACCATGCTTCGGACTCTAGCTCCCATTTATACTTGTTTACATTTTGAAACAAATGCCTTCCTACTCCCACACTTGAATATGTTGCCACTTTGCTTCATGCTTTGCACACCTATATGTCAAAGATTTAAGCTCTGTGGCTAAAAGACGGGGACAAAAAGTGCGAAAGTTTTTCACGGGACTGCTAATGGCTGGAGTAGATAGAACAAAACCCAAAGTCTACTTGTTGACTTCTACTTGGTATTGCTCTTTGATGATGGTTTGTGTCGCTCTTGCCTGAATATTGAGAACCTCCAATTTGATCGGATTAGCAAGGAAGAAGCGGATTGGTTAGAACAACCAATAGGGGAGGAAGAGGCAAAGCGGTTTGTGACCTGGGCAAGGATAGGTCTCCTAGACTGGATGGCTACCCTATTGCCTCTGGGAGGAGGTAAAAGGGGATATGTTGGACTTTATCTTCAAGTTCTATACTAGAGGCCTATTATCCAAAGAAATAGAGGCTTTCTTCATTGTGCTTGTCCCAGAGAGTGATAGACTGGAAGGTCTAAGGGATTTAGACCAATTGACCTTATTGATAGTAAGGGATAGTAGTTTGTATGAACCACAATGATAGATCTTGTTCGTGTCAATTTATTGGTTTGGGAATTTCTTGGGAGATTTCTAGATTTTTTAGGCCTTTCTTGGCATTTTATTGGGAAAATCTCGTTCAACACACACACACACACACACACACACATATATAAAATATTACAAATAATAAATACATTTAAATTTTGTGTGTGTGTGTGTGTGTGTGTGTGTGTGTGTGTGTGTGTGTAATGAAATGAAATAATTAGCTAAAAAAATAATGTTTTCGCATTAAGATCACAATAAATTTGTGATAGAATCATGGAAAATTTAAAACTGCTGAGTTTTTGGCAATCTTGCCATACTATTGTAATAATATTGTTCGTTTAATTTTTTCTGAAAATATTTTGAGATTTTCAATATCTCGGCTATATTTGTCATAGTGGTTTGAACATCACTTGCTTTGTTAAAAAATCGAGAACCCCAACAAAAGAACAAAAATGCAAAAAGAGCAACGAAGCTTTTACTTTTTTGTTATATGGATCATGGTACCTATAACGAAAAATGAACTAAAATCCAGATAGTGAAAGGAAGTTCTTAAGAGTTTTCTTCCAAGGTCACCTAAATTGCCAACCTCCTACAATTTTCTTTCCCGATTCAAGTGATCAGATTTATGGGTCATTTGCAGTCCACTTTGCTATTTTTACCAACCAAATCTTTTATAATTATGGGCCACTTCACTTAAGTGAGTGGCATAGTTGTAATTATGCTGAATTTTTAATTCCGAATTTTTAATAATAAAAGCACAGGGGGGGTGGAGATCCAACCCTATTGGATTTTGTGATAAAAAGAAGAAGAGAAGCTCTTGCTTTCTTCTCCTATCTTCATGCGATTTGAAGACACTTCTATGCGATTTGGAAGAAAGATTTGTGCGAGGCTAATCTTCATTAACGGAGGCATGAGGTCTCCATCTATCCCCACACCATATTCTCTTTTCTCTCCCATCCAGATATTTTCTTCAGGTTCTTCATTCTCTCCATCCCAGATCTTCGTCTCCTCCCAAACCATACTTTCCCATACCCATCCACAATCCAAACCCCAACTGACCTAAACCCATCCTCCAACGCCACACGTTCCCACCTAGCCTCTTTTTGGCTTTTCATCATCCCTTTCTTTCATTCCCAAAACTCTAACCTTAGATCTAAAATCCCTAACATTCCTAGATTTTCCCCAATTTCTAAAAAAACCCTAATTCCAAAATTCTCATTTCCCATGAACCCTAATTCTTCAAATTTCAGATTTTCCCCTTCTAATCCTAATCATAAAACCTTCAAATCTATCCCTCGAGTGTGGAACATGCCTATGCTAAATTGGAAGTTCTATCCTTCTATCGAGCCTGGTTTTAATTGATTTATGTGATTTTTTAGCATGTGGGCATGTGATTTAGGCTAAATCAGATTTTATTTCCTATTGTATACTCTTAATTACTTGGTGGATTAGCAGATTTTGTTAATTGAATTACTTTATGGACTCGTTCATAATCTCCACGTTGCATGCTAGCATTAAATCATGTGTCCTGCATCATAATGTTTGACACAATGGTTGTAATGAGCCTGCTAAAATATATACTTTGCTCGAAAATGATGAAATTCCAAGTCTTGGATGGGCCACAAGCACAAGATCATGTCCGAGTGACTAACCAACGATTTTTTACCGTTGATTTACATGGACAGTGTTTGGACTGCGCCGATCATTATTTTAAAGTAATTATAGTGATTGAATTGATAATCTAATTGTTTTAGGATATCATTAGTGGGCCATGTGCCCAATATATTAATAGTCTAGTGACGCACATGTTACACATGCAACTCTTAGAAGGATTTTAAATGTAATCCAAGCTTTCACCGTGGATTTCAAACCCCTTCTTTGAGGGGATTTGAAACCCCCTAGTTTTGAAACCCCCGGTTACTTTATGATGCCAAAAAACCGGGGGATTTGAAATCCCCTCAAATCCCCCCAAATCCATGGTGCCAAATGACCCCTAAATGTTATGCATTCCAATTTGAATATAGTTGCATTAGTTCAGTTAGACAATGCATAACTTAGAACCCTATACAAAGGAAACCTATTATGTGCACTTCTTTTTTGAGATGTTATGATTTAAAAGTGTGTATTAAGGTCTTTTTTAACAATCCCTGAAGTTCAATTGAAAAATTCAACCATTTTTTTCCAATGTTTCCCCATGTTTCCCAAAAAGTGTGATAAATTACCCAATACAAATGATATATCCCATGCGAGAACCGATACATATTTGTATCGCAAGGATGCGATACATATCTGTATCGCGATACCGATATTTCAAACTCTGGTTGGTGCTTTGATTAAGACATTGGGAGTCTCCAGGGCGGCAATTAGGATCCGTGGAAGATAGTTCATTCTATCCATTTAAGGCTATGGGATACTCCAATGTAGCACAAGAAGATACAAGATTCGTGTGAAGAGGTTTAACAACCATGGTTGTCAAAATGATTTATGCATGATGCTTTATCAATATTTGGGGTGAACGTAATGTGCGATGCTTTGACAACAAGTTCAAATAATGGGATCAAGATCTTTGGAAATCTTAGAGAGACGCATCGGAATGGGCTTCGAATATTCATAACTTTGACATTAATGTAGGTCGTTCCTTTTTGGGTTTTTAATATGTTTTCTTGTATTCTTTCAGCTTGGCTATTTGATGCAGGAGATGGAAAATTAAATATGATATGTAAGATTTCAGGCTTAGATCCTACCAATTCAGAAACAATCACACAAATTCCACGTCCCACATGAAAATCCAAACATTCAATTAAAAAGGGGAATTTATGCGGGTCCAAGCCGACACAGGCTAGGACTGGACCAATAAAAATTATAAACCAAACGATGTCAAAAGGAAATAAAATCAACTACTCATGCATAAAAATCAATCCCTAGTCTAAGGGATTCCCTAATTTCAATTCAAGGAATCCTAAGGTGATAAAAAGGGGCAAATCAATTAGGGATCATGTAATCTAGGGTTAGGATTCATGAAAAACGGCTATGAGAGGATAAAAGAGGATAAAAACTTGAACCAAAAGATGATCCCGATTATGGACAGCAACAATGGCCCAAACGGATGTGCGTGTGATCCTGGCCGCACGTGTGTGGGACCCACTATTCAGAAAAAGGCCACTTTGGCCCTGGTCGGCCAGGGATGGACTCCAAAACCCCCAAATCTCAGCTCAATCCGATGTACGGTTTGTGCGTGGTGCTCCGCCAAAGTTTCAGCTTGCCTGCGGGCCGAAATCTGGGAACCTGCTGTAATGAAGAAATCTGATGTAACAAAAGGACAAATTCGAAGTACGGATGGTGGGGGAAGATAGAAAAAAAGATGATGGAAGATGGGGGTGAATTGGGATCGATGTGGCTTCACACCACGGTAGTTAGCCCTTCGAAAAGGGAGGGCTTTGCATCCACTTTTGAATTCTTCCACAACTCACGAAGAGAGCAGAAAAATAAAGCAGGAATTTTTTATTAACTTCAATGAATTAAAAGAACTACAAGGGTGCCTATTTACGGGGAGAACCCTATACCCAAAAACTCGCACCATGTGCGACACTTATTACTTGGCGATGAAGTAAACTAAAATAAAAAACAAACAAGGAAATCTAAAGCGTTCACGATGTTCTAAATAATAACAATAAGGAAAATCTAAAATATAAAACCAATCCGACGAGTGGGCCACGATCATGAGTTCCCATGGTGGGCTTTTCTTGACTATCGGGCCACTTTTTTGAACCAAAACTTGACTTTTAGCTAGGAGGCCCTCCCTGGACGTCGTCATCAAGCCAGATCGATGGTGGGGTCCTCTTACATACGTACGTGCGTAGGGGGGGCGGCGTGAGTGTGCGTGTGCGCGTGATATCCCCATCAAATCTCCCCGGCTGCAAAGATTTAGCCACTGGCGAAATAAAACTCCCGAACCGCTCCAGGATGTCAGGATCAAGTCTCTGAAGCTCCTCCTCAGTGAGCCACGTGCTGTCTGAAGCTGGGCGTGACTTCCATTTAACCACGTACTTCTGAAACCCGCCGTCCGACGTTGAAACTATCTGATGGTCCAGGATATCCTCTATTTTCTTTTTGGGTGTGTGAATGTTAGGTATGAGAGATAGAGGCTGGGAAAATGAGTCGGGAAGGATATGTATGGGAGGTAGAGGCTGGGAAGATGGGTCGGGACGGGTAGGTATGGGAGGTAGAGGCTGGGAACATGGGTCAGGACGGGTAGGTATGGGACGTAGAGGCTGGAAAAATGGGTTGGGAAGGGTAGATATGGGAGGTAGAGGCTGGGAAAATGGGTCGGGACGGATAGGTATGAGACGTAGAGGCCGGGAAAATGGGTTAGGAAGGGTAGGTATGGGAGGTAGAGGCTGGGAAGAAAGGTTACGAAAAGTAGATATGAGAGGTAGAGGCTGGGAAAATGGGTCAGGAAGGGGCCATGGTTCAAAGGATAAATATGAGGAATCAGGATGGGTGGGCGAAGGGCCGGGCAAAGTATCAGTGGTCCCCTGAAAAGTAACTAAATCCTCCACATCAGATGTGAAACTAATTCCCATGGAAGGTAGAAGATCTACCTCATACACATTGAGACCGTTTCGTTTTATAATTTTGACGGGTCCAGCGCTACACGCGTGTAACTTACGAACGGCCCTCGAAGGATACCACTCGGGCCTGATACAGACCATCACAGAGTCCTCAATATTGAATCCTTTGAAACATTTATACTGGTCTGTAGAAAATGTGTAATGTTCATTATTAGTCATGATCTTCTGCCTAATTTCTTGATGCCATGAATGAATGTGATGCGCAAAAGACTCTGCAGACTTTGACGGCCTATGGGACAGTGCTATAGGGACAAAATCAATAAGTTTCCTAGGTTTATAATCAGTAAGGACTTCACGAGGACTTAGACCTGTGGACCTATCGACAAAATTATTCAACATAAACTCGGTTGTAGGTATTACGGTGTCCCATGTTCTGGTGTGCTCTATATCCCTCCTAAGGGACTCATCCGGTAGATTATCAGGACAAACATCACGAAACTCATCCACTATCGGAATGACTTCAGTGGGTAACTCTACACTAACATCTGGTGCACTCTCTCTAGTCACAAGGCTGCACATGTTGTACCCCTCAAAATAGTGGTCTTGATGTCCCTCATGGGGTGGGTACACGGGTGCATGCCCATAACTGATTCCTTGGCCAACTCCATTCATTAATCTATCCTTCAGGTCACCTGCCTGAGATTGGACATCTACCCCAATGGTGGGGTTTGTCCTGGCGATGGTCTTTAGTCGGGCAATGCGTTCATCAAGCTGCTTAAAGCATTGATCTATTTCCAAGCGCTTAATCATAAACTCCAACTTCTGGGACAACTTGTTTAGTGACTCTTGCAATTGTTCCATGTTTAGTGTAGGGTGCCAACCAAAATTTAGCAATATAGTTGTCAAAATATAAGAGATTTTTTTTAAATTTTTTAAAATTTTTAAATTTTTTAAATTTTAAAGAATCGACCTAGTTTCTAAAAAACGAAAAAGGAAAGTTTCTAATGAAACAAATTAAGAAAGCTTCTAAAAAAAAAAACAAATTAGAAAAGTTTTTAAAAAAACAAACTAGTTTCTAAAGAAAAAGAAAAAAGGAAAGTTGCAAAAAATAGAATGTAAGTTAGTTTCAAAAAAAGAAAACGGAAAGTAAATTAGTTTCTAAAAAAGAAAAAAGGAAAGGAAATTAGTTTCTAAAAACAGATTAAGAAAGTTTCTAAAAAATTAGTTTATAAAAAAAACAGAAAAGGAAAGTTTCTAAACCTAGAAATAGAAAACTAAGTTAATTTCTAAAATAATTCAAATAAGGGGATAACAGAAAATTTCAGCAGCTTATTTCAGGGTTTATGGACCTCTAAACAGCCATATATGATGAGAATTGATGCGTAATGGACATAAACAACCAAACCCTAAACATGTAATGAATTCCCCTACAAGAACCCTAGGCTTTGATACCAAATTTGATGCAGGACATGGAAAATTAAATATGATATGTAAGATTTTAGGCTTAGATCCTACCAATTCAGAAACAATCACACAAATTCCACGTCCCACATGAAAATCCAAACATTCAATTAAAAAGGAGAATTTATGCGGGTCCAAGCCGACACAGGCTAGGACTGGACCAATAAAAATTATAAACCAAACGATGTCAAAGGGAAATAAAATCAACTACTCATGCATAAAAATCAATCCCTAATCCAAGGGATTCCCTAATTTTAATTCAAGGAACCCTAAGGTGATAAAAAGGGGCAAATCAATTAGGGATCATGTAATCTAGGGTTAGGATTCATGAAAAACGGCCATGAGAGGATAAAAACCTGAACCAAAAGATGATCCCGAGTGTGGACAGCAACAATGGCCCAGACGGACGTGCGTGTGATCCCGGCCGCACGTGTGTGGGGCCCACTATTCAGAAAAAGGCCACCTTGGCCCTGGTCGGCCAGGGATGGACTCTAAAACCCCCAAATCTCAGCTCAATCCGATGTACGGTTTGTGCGTGGTGCTTTGCCGAAGTTTCAGCTTGCTTGCGGGCCGAAATCTGGGAACCTGCTGTAATGAAGAAATCTGATGCAACAAAAGGACAAATTCGAAGTACGGATGGTGGGGGAAGATGGAAAAAAAGATGATGGAAGATGGGGGTGAATTGGGATCAATGTGGCTTCGCACCACGGTAGTTAGCCCTTCGAAAATGGAGGGCTTTGCACCCACTTTTGAATTCTTTCACAACTCACGAAGAGAGCAGAAAAATAAAGCAGGAATTTTTTATTAACTTCAATGAATTAAAAGAACTACAAGGGGTGCCTATTTACAGGGAGAACCCTATACCCAAAAACTCGCACCATGTGCGACACCTATTACTTGGCGATGAAGTAAACTAAAATAAAAAACAAACAAGGAAATCTAAAGCGTTCACGATGTTCTAAATAATAACAATAAGCAAAATCTAAAATATAAAACCAATTTGATGAGTGGGCCACGATCACGAGATCCCATGGTGGACTTTTCTTGACTATCGGGCCACTTTTCTGAACCAAAACTTGACTTCTAGCTAGGAGGCCCTCCCTGGACGTCGTCATCAAGACAGATCGATGATGGGGTCCTCCTACATGCGTACGTGCGTAGGTGGGGCGGCGTGAGTGCGTGTGTGCGCGTGATGTCCCCATCACTATTTGTCAGGTTACTTTCTAATAAAATCATTTATGGCTCTTAAAAAAAACCATGGCTGTCAAAAGGCACTGATGGAGTGTAAGTTGATTGATGAGGCAAAATGTGGTTAGGTGGGTTACATATCTTGAGCAACCTTGTTAGTTAGGTAGCATTCATGATGATGAGAGGAATATTTTTTAGTATACTATACTGATTACTACAACAAAATGATTGTCAAGGTCCTTGCTTTGGGTCTGGGTTGAGCAAATTTCGGTTGGGTTAGGTTGGGTCTAATCACATATGTCTGGGTTGGGTTGGGTTGAGGTTTGGTCGGGTTGGCTTGGGTTGAGTATGGAGGACTTTGGGTTGGGTCACATTTGGTTGGAATTCAGGTTGGGTTAGGTTGCAAGTTGGTTCGTCTTGTTGAGGTTGGGTTGACCCTCAACTCAACCCAACTTGCCTAAGTTTCACCTCTAATACTGGTTTGTGAGGTGATCTGCAATGATGTAGGCAATTTTCGCCCTTTGTTCAAACATTTTGTGTGTGTAGAGAGAGAGAGAGAGAGAGAGAGAGAGAGAGAGAGAGAGAGAGAGAGAGATGTTGGTCCTCTCGTTTGGGGAGTCAGTGGTTGCCAATTCTCTTGGACTAGATTTCTTGTTTCCTTGGATCAGGAAGACTGGTATACAAGGGTTAGGCAATATGGAATTCTCTTCCCATTTTGGATCACTACTTGGTGGTGTTGGATACTAATGAGGGGCAATAGGGGCCATCACCATTCCTTGTCAAGTTTTTGTGGTTAGAAGAGGAGGATTCACTAACAAAGTGAGAGTGGTGGGAATCCATTCATGTAGAAGGTTGGACTGGGTTCAAATTGGTGATGAAACCTAGAAAGCTAAAAGGAATGGAAGGACAATTTGAACACTGCAGGAGCTGAGAAGGCAGTTATTCCTTTTGAAATCGAAGTGTTGGTTCTAATGAAGAGTTTGATAGTCTATTTGAGGAGAAGGAAAACAGGCTTCACTAAAGCTAGAATATCAAAGGAAAGTAAAGCAGGGTGAAATCATGTGGAGACAAATCACAGGGAATGTGGCTTAAGTGGATAAGAACACCAAGTTCGTTCAAGGTATAAGCTAATGCTAAGAGTCTAAACAGAATCCACATCCTCATGGTTGATAGGAGAAGGTTGGAGGAGAAACAAGGTATGCGCGATGTGGTGGTCCTCTCATTAAGCTAACTGTAGTTATCCTAAAAATTAATGACTAACCATGGTTAGACGATCCAGGTTAGTTACTAGCCTTGCTGTTGCTGCCAAACAGGCCCTTAATGTGCTCGTGACTTTTATGTACTAAGTTAAAATATAAGTGCTCAAATTGATGCCTGGTCTTCTCTATTTATACATATAAAATGAATTTCAGCTTGCATCTTGTGATCATCTCTACTAATTTTCTTTTTAGCTTGAGCTTTTCCAGTTCTTGTATAAGGAACTTCGATCCCAATGCTTCAGGTGCATCTTTCTTGGGCATGTTCCTTATTAGAAAAGTGATTGGCATTAATGCTTTTTCCTGATTTGCATGTCTCCCCATGAGATGCTGGTTCTAGGAGCACCCCTTTTCAAAGGAAACTACTTCTATTGATTGCCAAACATGGTTTTTCTTCTTAAGAAGTCTGTCCGCTTCTTCTGATCCGTTTCTGCAGGTTGATGATCTAGAAAGGCCTCTTTTTCCCGGTGATTCTCCATCCCCAAGCCCAAGAAATGACTTGTCCAGAAGCTGTGATTTAGAGGGATCTAGTGCTCAAATTGATGGAAGTTTCAGCTCACCTAGCACACATGGACTAGTCTATAAACAGAGGATTCCATCAGCAGATGCACATGTGAGCCAAGGTATGCATTCTTTTTTGGTGATTCTGGTTTAGCCTCTTCATATTTGCATAGAGTATCATCATATAACTGCTCTTTTCAGCAATCACAAATGATTAATTTTTAAACTCTCCCAGGTGCTGCTTTGATTCTGGATGTTATTTCTGAACCTCCAGAACATTTGTTAGTTGGTCAAACTCTCAAACGTACATTGGTGCCAAGTTGGCCTGTTGAAGGAAGAAAACATATTAGAAAGGATGAAGGATACTGCAATTCAGTTTCCTTTGATGATGATAAATATCAAGTTTCGTTGCCCCAAGATACTACTGACCAACGTATTCTACCCCCTCCCCCCTGATGGATTCAAATAAGTTGTTTTACTTGATTTTATTTGTACATAAACTAGACTCTCAGCATTCTTTTCAATTACCACAGGTTATGTAAAACACATCATCCTATCTTTTTGTTAGAAGTGCAGGAAGCAGCCTGACGTTGGAAGTTATATCTGGTCCTTCTCGTGGACTCCGCTGTTCCCTGCAGTCAACAAATGCCTCTCGATTTCCATTGACCCTTGGAAGAGTTCCTCCAAGTGATTTGTTGCTGAAGGATTCAGAGGTTTCAGGGAAGCATGCAATGATAAATTGGAACTTAAATGTAAGCATCAATTGACACTTGCTTTCACTTCAGTTCCATGTGAAATTTGGTTGCAGGAACTGTTTATCTGCTATTTTGATCAAGTTTGGAAAACTAGGGACTCAGACTTGACCCTGTCAACCTGTAAAGTTTGACTTGTGCTGTTGGTGTGGTTACTCAGTGTGACCTGTGTTTTTTTAATTAACCTAATTTTGGATTATAAAGAATAGTTTCTTACAAATGAATATGCATGTTTAAATTTATATTGGATTTATCTTCTGAAAACAACATTATAATGCATATTTTGGTGGGAGGGGGAGAGGCTACCTTTATCATCTTAAAACAATATCTTATAATGTATATGTTAATAGGAGTAACATCCTGTAGGCTAAATAAACTTTCATGTCCTTTTTAATGAACAACACAGTCTGACATGACTCAGAGGGAGGGAGGCTGGCTTTACCATCTAAAAAGAGCTTTTATTATCTTAAAACAATATATCGTAATGTATATTTTAATAGTTATAACATTATGGTAACATCATATAGGTTGAATAAGTTTTGTATGCCCTTTTTAACCAGCAAGACGGTGTGGTTATCTCATGTTTGAGTCATCGAGTCATGAAAAAAAATCACAGGAATGTTGATTTTGTTCTGTTACAGAGACTGCACGTTAAAAAAAAAAAACCTCGGTGTGGCATAATTCAAGGTCGACTTGGGGGAGCATGAGTTGACTTGGCCAACCTTGATTTTAATTTGCTTGCTACTGGACTTGAGGGCTGTTAATGCTTGTGTTAGTGACTTAGTGCACTTGTGGCTCGAACATGTCACATATGTGATGTGCACTACCTAAGCTGATCATTGGATGGGTCTCGCACTTTAACCCTGGTGCAAAAACTGGGCCGATCCATACATCAGATTGTTCAGATGTCTACAAGAACAGTTGGATGGTTACTTGTCTATTCCCCTGGATGGGTGGACTGGCCTGATCTTTTGGCTAGAGCATGAATGTGGTGGGCTTTGCTAGTGGCTTGGATGTCACACATGTTGGCATGCGGCAGTGGGCAAGTGCACTGATGTGAGTCTCTTTTGTTTCTCATTAGATTGGTATTTGGTGATGGCAGAAATTGAAATGGGAGCTGGTGGATATGGGGAGCTTGAATGGAACCCTCTTAAATTCTTGTGCAGTTCACCATCTAGAGTCAGGACAAAGGCATTGGAGTGAACCCATCGAGCTTTCAAGCGGAGACGTAATTACTCTTGGTACAACATCCCAAGTATATGTGAGTTGAAGTGGCATTGCTTGTATTTTTGGTTTCTCTAGTTTTGTTTTTTGAGCCGAGAACTGCATGTAAGATCTGTCACATACTTAATCACTGTTGAAAACTGGCAAAATAAACCCGTTATTGGTGCAAGTCGAATGGTCTAAAAGTGCAAGGGGATGGTCCAAAAGGACGTGGGTGTAGGTAGCGAGAAAAGACTTGATGACCTATGGTCTAACTGAAGCTATGGCCCTTGATAGAGTGGAATGGCGGAACAGGATTTTTGTAGCCCACCCCATTAGTTGGGATAAGCTGATGATGATGATGTGCTTGTTCTAATTACATAATTTTGCAGCCCATGTTTAGTTTTACAAATAATTTAGCGAGTATGTTAAGTACGTGCACAATTATCGTACTTGTTTTTTTTTGAAACGCAAGGATTTTACTGATAGATAAAAAATAAACAGGAAAAACAACCTAGAGAGCTAAAAAAGTAAAACAAAAACAAAAAAAATACAAAAAACTAGACCATACAAAATCTGTCCCTCGAAAGAACAACCCAGGAAGAGCTGAGAGTCTCTTAGGGAGCCCAATCCCTGAAAAGAACAAGGACACTCGAGAACACCCCAGCCACAGAAACGCTAGAATTCCTTAAACAATGATTATTTCTTTCTGCCCACATTGCCACAGGACAACCAAAAACAAGATTCTCTACTTTCTTTTCCCCATAGCTCTTTCGTATTCCACACGCCATTTGCAAGGGAGATCTTCCATAGAATTTGGCATGATCCACGCTACCCCGGACATTTTGAAAATGCTCCACCATAAATCAGAGGAGGAAGGACGACATATGAAAAGTTGGTCCATTGTTTCTTTAGAACGGTAGCATAAAGGCAGATGTTGGGAATACACATTCCACATTTTTAGAGATTATCAACCGTGAGGATAATGTTCCTTCCCACTAGCCACCCGAAAGTTGCCACTTTTGGAGAAACTCCATAGTGCCACAAATGAGCTGTGTGGGAGTTTGTCGTGGGAGAAGAGGCCTCTGCAATGGATTTGTAAAGTGAACGAACAAAAAAGATTCTTGAACCAGGCATACGGTCTTCCTCAACTTCACAAGGTAGAAAAGTCTGCAAACAAGATAAGTTGAGAGTAAATTCCTCTATCTTACCCCCCCCCCCCCGGTGTAGAAACGCTAGAATTCCTTGAACAATGATTATTTCTTTCTGCCCACATTGCCATAGGACAACCAAAAATACGATTCTCTACTTTCTTTTCCCCATAGCTCTTTCGTATTCTGCACGCCACTTGCAAAGGAGATCTTCCATAGAATTTGGCATGATCCATGCTACCCCGGACATTCTGAAAATGCTCCACCATAAATCAAAGGAGAAAGGACGACGTATGAAAAGTTGGTCCACTGTTTCTTTGGAATGGTAGCACAAAGGCAAATGTTGGGAATACACATTCCACGTTTTTAGAGATTATCAATTGTGAGGATTCTGTTCCTTACCGCCAGCCACCTGAAAGCTACCACTTTTGGAGAGACTCCATAGTGCCACAAATGAGCTATGTGGGAGGTTGTTGTGGGAGAAGAGGCCTCTGCAACGGATTTGTAAAGCGAATGAACAAAAAAGATTCCTGAACCAGGCATACAGTCTTCCTCAACTTCACAGGACAAAAAAGTCTACAAAGAAGATAAGTTCAGAGTAAATTCCTCTTTCTTAGGATCTACACCCCCCCCCCCCCCCAGGGATAAAGCAATCCTTGATAACTACATCCTTATTAGAGGAAAATGCAAACAACACAGGCAAAAACACAACCAAAGGCTGGTCACTGCACCATAAATCTAACCATAATTTGATTCTCAAACCATTCCCAAGGGAGAAAGGGATTCTCTCAAACACCAAGGGGGCAGACTTGGCTATTCCTTTCCACAAGGAGGAGGCACACTATAACGAGGAGGATTTAGTTCACCAACCTTGGGGGGGAGAGGCCATATTTAGCTGAAATAATTTGATGCCATAAACTATCTCTTTCGTTCTCAAATCTCCGAACCCATTTACCCAAAAGGGCTTCATAGACAAGGAGGAGATCCCGGATATTGGCTCCCCCTTCCTCATAAGGTAAGCAAACCTCTTTCCAATTAAGCAGGGGAAACTTCTTCCCATCAGATCTTCCTTGCCATAGAAAGTTTCTTCTCAACTTATCGATTTTAGCTATAGCCGATTTTGGGCATCTAAAAAGAGAAAGATAGTAGATAGGCAAATTTGAAAAAGACGCTTTGATAAGATTTAACCTCCCACCCAATGATAAAAGTTCATTTTCTGAAGACAACTTGCTTTCCATCCTTTCTATAATCTTGTCCCAAAGGTGAATCAGGGGCTTACCGATGCAAAGAGGAAGGCCCAAGTAGATTGTAGGCAGAGCACTTACCTTGCATCCAAGAAAATCAGGAAAGGAAATCCAACTAAGTACGTGCCTTCTTATTTCAACTTCCAATATCCTCCTTTTGTAATAACAACTCTTGACTGTTTTCCTACTTCATAAACCAAGTTTTGATGACCATCTTACCACAAAATACGTCATTTTTAAATGGGTACATAAAAGGCAATTAACTGTTTCCTTTCCACTGCGAGTTCTGATTATCTTTGTGACTAACTTAGGCATAAACATTGCCTCTATTTTAAACTTGATTGAAGTAACACATTTTTTGCTACAATCAATATCAAAGTTTTAAAACCACAAGGTGAAGCTGAGGATGTGGCTGGCCCTTCAGTGGGGCAAGGCTTAGGTTCGTGGCACAATGCATGGGCCTCATGATTTTTTGTTTATACTTTTAAATCCAATCGATGATTATATATTGGGCAAAGGTTGATGTTGGGTGGGGAGCCGATCGTAAAATTTTGCCGATCTACCATTTAAAAGCAACCCAAATTGTTGTGAGAAAGGCTAGATGGTGATGATGGTTCTTTTTGTAATTAAAATGACTACTTAAGAACCTTACAAAATGCATTTTCTAGTGTGGATCCTAATCTGAACTTGGAGCTGGACCTGATTCCAGATCCAAACCCTTTCCGAATCCTAATTCATGCTCTAAACTGGACCTGTCAGACCCTATGCAACACCCAAAACTCATTGGATTCAGATCTGGAACCTCATAGACGGTGTTGTTATCCGAACTCAACAATACAGGAATCTAACTCCCCTAGTTGGTTTCAGGTCTGGGTATAACAGTGTCTAACCCGGACCTTGCTTGTTGAAAGCCCTATTACACACTTTGGAACATGGTATTCCATAGCGGTAATGGTGGTCGTAATGGCCACTACCTTTACCATTACAATAATGGCTGTAATGACCGTCACAGAAATTTTCTTTTCTTTTCTATTAAAAAAAAATAATCTATTTCGGCCTCGTAGCGGACCTTTATAGGGTTGTTACGGGTCATTTTTTTCCGTTACGGCTATTACGACCCCATAGCGTGCAACAGTGACTACCTTTACCATTATGTAACTGCCCTTACGGTCATTAACGTAACCGTTTTGGAATAGCTTCCTTTGGAACCTGTAGTCATTAGATAAGTGAAGGTGGCGTCGTGGATGCAGAAGGTACTGAAGGTAGAATGACTCTTTGAATGTCACTGTGCGTACTCTGGGAGAGAGAAATTTTTAGAGGTGGCAGGCTGAGCAAAAAGGCTCATTGGGATTCACCAGGATAGGGTCTCCTTAATAAGTTGCAGGGGGAAACGATTGTTCATCAGAACCACATTACATGGAGTAAGAACTTTACCAATTTTTTTTCACGACACAGGGTGTCTCCGCCCCTTTTTGAGGCGAGATTATTCCCTGCGGATACACGCAACCACCCATAACCACATGTATTGGGTAATGCTGAGGAGGGGAGTCGAACCCACACGTAGGGATCAAATCCACGGTGACGGCTGCTCGCCAAAACCTCGTTGGGTAAGAACTTTACCAATTTTGATATCCGAACACAGGTAGTCTTTGGCCCCTTGTGGCATGTTTTATTTGAAGTGATTGAACTATGGTTGGGAAAACATTTACATTCAAACACCCATAGAAATGCTTAATCAGGCTACTTTCCACAAAACTCCTGAGAGGGAGATTTATTCCCAGTCACAATGTGGGTACATCATCCGCCACCCAACTTCTAATGCCTATCTCACTGCATTATCTAGTTGCAACTGAACTCAACCATAGGTTTCACCTATAGGTCATTTATGTCTGCATTGCTAGCTTTCAAACCTTGCTCTTTGCTTAATCTTCTCTTTTCTATCAGTTCGTGGTATCCACATTCTTTTACATTGTAACAGGTTCAAATTACCCATCATGCTGAACATAATATTCCCTTTGGAGTTGGTCTGGCTTCTGATGCTATGTCTCTGCGCCGAGGAGGAAAGAAACTTCCTATGGAAGATGTGTGCTATTACCAGTGGCCACTTCCCGAAGTTGACCAGGTTTTCATGTTACTGCCTTTAGCTGTGGGATTTTTTCCTCTGTCCTCGATAGGTATCTTAATCAATGCACAAAATGCAGTTTGGACTGTTTGGCATCTTTGATGGGCATGGTGGAGCAGCTGCAGCCAGATCCGCAAGCAAGTTAGTTTTAGCCATCCGATTTTGATTTCATACTAGAGGTGTCAAAATCCATAGGCAGAATTTTTGCATGATAGACTCTTCTGATTGGGAACAAATGGTTGTATTGCCTTGAAACTGTATCTAACTGAGGGGGTTGCTACAATGACATGAGAGCATCATGAATCTTATGTGCAATTGGAAACATCTTTGTTGTACATGCGGCACTTGTTTTTGGTGATTGGGATTGTTGATTTGGTCCGCCACCATGTGGTGGGCAATATTGCAAAAGGCAAGAAGATTGGACTGTGGTGTCCATCAATGGCCTGAAAAAGGGATGGTTTGCTTAAAACAGAGGAAGTCTCCCCATTCAGTGGACAACCCTCACAACTGTTTATAACCATGCATACAGGCACAGGGTCGCTGATAAAGCTTGCCAGGCTGTTTTTGTGTCTTTCTCTTTTGCATTGTGCAATCTTTGCGCATAGTTTTTTTTTTCCCCCCTTTCAAAAACAGTTTGTTGATAGGCAAAAGGACATGACTCCCAAATGGATGGCCATAGGTGTCTGATCCTGTGATTTTGGCTAAGAATCATCCGGGAGGGGGCACACAGATCAACACTCCCAATCAGCGTAGCATTCATGCTTTCCACATCTATTCCACATCTATGGTAAACACTAGGAGATGGCACTGCGTATAAACTTCTATGATGTGCATGTTGTAATAGTATTTCTCATTTTGTTAAACACCTTGCAAATATGATACTTTGGATGAAATTCTAATGTTTCAGTTCATAATTTGTGTTCTTTTGCACCAGTGAAAAAAGTGTTCTTTGGTGTATGGTGTTATCTTTTCAGGGTTAAAATTTTCAGTCTTATACTGCTTTTATGTTTTGAACATTCAGTTGGTTGAAAAGATGGTCTTGAGCATGTTTTCTCGGGCACCAAAACATTTGTTCTTTGGTGTATGGTGTTATCTTTTCAGGGTTAAAATTTTCAGTCTTATACTGCTTTTATGTTTTGAACATTCAGTTGGTTGAAAAGATGGTCTTGAGCATGTTTTCTCAGGCACCAAAACATTCTTTCAGATGGGCTTATTTGTCTATGAGTTGGAGTTAAAAGAAAGATCAAGGTGCAGAAACTGCTAATTGTTAGAGCTGGAAAGCAATAGCATATAAAATGTTGAGAAAATGCAAGCCATATGATAACTTGTGAGAAGCCTCGGTGGTTAACTGACTATAGTGTGACTTCTTTGCAAAGTATTCCAATTCATATCCTCTCCGTCTGTTGCTACAAAGTTCCACTATTAATGTTTTGGTATGACTTTGTAGATCATTATCTAAATTGCGAATAGACGGGAAAGTAAAGATATTTTGATTGCAATGGATGTTCAGTCATTAACAGTTCATTGTTTTACTGTCTAGAACACTGCCCAAGACGGTTGCCGATATGTTGTCAGTTTCAGAAAGAAGAGAGAGGGTTATTTCCCTTGGTGATGCTTCAGAAGTCCTTAGGGATGCATTTTTTCAGACAGAGGCAGCTATGAATCATCAGTATGAGGTTTTCTCCCATATCATTGCTTTCTTTGTGTAAGCATTTTTTATGATGATATGATGAAATTGTTCATTGTATTGTTCTAATATGTGTATCATGATGGTATCTTTGTGGTTTTTGCTTATCATGATCCAATGTTACTTTATCTTGCCTGTTGTCTGCATTGTTGGAAAATTTGAAGTTTGAGGGAGGACGATAATTTCTACAAAATTTAGTGGCTTTTCATTTATCTGTACTTCTTATCCATTGTTTATTCAAATACTTCTTATCTGCAGTTTATTCGATCCTGTGTTTTCTGAAGGTCACTGCATTTCTTCCTGCATTGTTCACCTTCTCCTTGAGATATAGAACAATTGTTTTTCATAATGTACAGTCATGTGACACATGATTTCAAATTTGCAAATTGTTTCAAGATCTAAGAGCCCTGTTTTATATTACTGATTGATTTGATCTGCTGCACTTTTTTTTTATTTACACACGCACACATACCCCCACGCACTCACGCCGTAGTGGAATTTCACCACCTATGGGTACTCGAACCCTTGACCAGGTGTTGAAACTCCTAAGAGTCTACCACTGGAGCAAGAGTAAGGACCCGGTGGTAGACTTCACCTTTTTCATGTACATGAGAAATCTTGCATCTTTATATTTTTATCGTTTGCAAAATTACACACTTTTTGCTCCTCGGAAATTTCTTCTGGTGAGACGTTCTAAATAACTCTTGGTGGTTTATGAAATAGTTAGGTTTACATGAGAAATTGTGAGCTGCCCGAGGTCATTTTGTTTTAAAAAAAGAAGAAAAAAGAAAAAAAAAGGAGTTGAAGATGAGCTAATCCGCCTTCTTTTTCTTCATTGGGAGTCTTTTTTGAGAAGGTACAATGCGGCATGATTCCAAATGCATACCACATACTTTTAGGTCATGTTTGTTTCGCCGGTTTCCTTGGTAACATAACGTAAATTAGCCATCATTATTATTTTACAATGCTTGTTTAAACAAGTATTACGGTACATAATTCAAGGGTCAAATACATATGTAATGGGAGACATGTAAAGGAATTTGTAATCATCATAATTTTACATTATGAAATTGTCATCTTTACAAATTTACCTAGATAAATAAACAATGTAAGCAATGTCATTATTGCAGTCAAATGCAACTGATGTCACCAAACAAGTAAATCAATTTGTAATCATATCCATTTCCTTAACTAATGTAATTGGGGAAACAAACAGGCCCTTAGGGATGTCATTGGTCCACAATTGTGACGTTCTACTTAGCGGGAGAAAGGACACTTGTCCTTATGTCCATGCTTTTGTTTAAACTGATGTAATGATATTTTCCAAATCTATTTAGTAAGGCCATTAGTTAACACCCAACGTGTGGGCTTATTCATCGTGTATTTAATAGTAAAAAAGAAGGGGAGTTGATGGCTAAGATTGGAAGTTACTGAGGCTGAGATTAAAAGTATGTTTATTTCTGAGGATAATATACAATTGTGGTATTTTTTTTTTTTTTTAAATTTTTTTAAATTGCTGGAAGTCAATTGAAGATGTTGATGTTATCTCTATGGGAAATCTTGATTTTGTAATGGAAAATTCTTCCCTGTTTGTGGTTACTACTCTTGAATTGTACAACATATTATGGTTACCCTTGTTTGATATTGTGATGGATGGATTATTTTCCTCAATTTACAACAAAATTTTTTTTTTTTTTGTTGAAAGATGATTATCTTATTAGGGCCAAAGGCCATAAAACAAGGAAAACTAGACAAACAAACAAAAGAAAAACAAACCACAAGAAAAGCACTCTCAGGTAGCCCACTCCTTGATATACAAGGCCACCCTATTAGAAATCCCCTCACCAGAACCCTTTAAAATTTTAAAAATAATAATGGTTGCTTTTTTCCAACCAAATAGCCCAAAACACAGCCAACATCGCTATCTTCCATTTCTTCCTACGAAACGAGCCACCCTCTCCACCATGCCATGCTTGAAGCATATCAATGACTGAGCTTGGCATCGCCCATCAAACATTGGTTGATCTTAGAATTCCTGACCAGATAATATGAGAGAAAGAACAACGGATAAATAAATGATCCATTGATCATTCGACGCTTAAACACAATGGACAATCATTAGGATAATGGACCTTTTGTCCAAGTTGTCGATGGTTAAAATCCTATTCCTTCCTGCTAACCAATGAACATAGCAACTTTCGGGGGCATGCCATACTTCCAGATATAGGAAGTGTGAATTATGCCCATTACACCAGTGGGATGAGCCAACATCGAAGAAAGAGACCGCACAAAAAAAATTCCCTTCTTGGAGTGGCTCCACACCAGTGAGTCCTCCCTAGCAGTAGGCTTCATACTCTACAGCAGGGAAAGAAGAGACGGTAACTCAACCACTTCAACATCATACAAATCCCTTCTGCAAGGGCAAGCCATACTCCCCCATTATCCTAAGTAGAGAAGCTGTTGACCACAACAATGGCAGCGGGCGGACATAACTTAGCTATGGAGGGGAACACTCTCACACTAAACATCCTCCTAAAAGCGAACTCTGGACCCCTCGTCAAGAGAAAACTTGATGCAAGACAACTAACAACTTGCTCTAAAAGCTAGAATTGATAGAGCGTGGCGAATCAATCCCTTTATCTCATAACCCAAGCCCCATATCCCATGGGTTAGGTACTCGGACGAACCCCCCCCGTGGACCCCAAATCACATGGGCTCTGCCTCACACGAGCCACTTACTTGGACGAACCCCCTCATGGGCCCCAAATCACATGGGTTTCGCCTCACACGAGCCATCCGCCTCACACGGGCCGCCCACCTCGAGTGTGTCTCTAAATCCCACAGGCTACCCCACTCGAGCTTAGTGTGAAAATGCCCTTGCGTTAAAACCTCAAACCACTAGCCATCCTTGGGGCCATCCCAACCACAAATATCCAAAGGAAAGAGGTCCTATATAGAGGATGACTCTGCAACCCAATATCCTAGAGGAGATGTACCATACTTGGCTGCAATATCTCTCTTTCAAAGGTTGGAATCCTCCACCCCAAATCTCCACACCCACTTACCCAGGAGGCCCGAATTAACTAGATCCAAACATTTAATGCTCACACCTACCTCGGCCACAATCTTATACACTTTGGACCAACTAAGAAGGTGAAATTTCCTTTTGGCCTTGCCTCCTTGCCAAAGTAGATCCCTCATAAGCCTATCAATATGATTCAAGACTGACTTATGGCATTTAAACAGAGACAAGAAATATGTGGGGAGATTGGAGAGAGAAGCCTTGATGAGGGTAATTCTACCATCAAGAGAAAGCAATTTACTCTTCTAAAGGGATTAACTCTCTCGAATCTCACAAATGTATAATAGGTTTTCCCAAACATAAAGGAAGGCCTAAGCAGTGTTCGAAATATCAGTATCGTGTTACGTATCGCATCCTTGGGATACTGTAACACCCTGATTCTCATAACCCAAGGATGATCACTTGAGTACGAGAACCCGAGGGTTATGTCATGAAATAATACTATCATTCATCTAATTACCAACACATTTCATAACATCGAAATATAACCGCTATATAAACTAATAAAAGGAGTTCAACATACATGAATAGAAGTAAAGAAGTAAAGTAAGATCCCACAGCAGGGGATTTTTAATTACGATTCTCAAACTAAGCAAAATGAAGATAATGTCTGAAAACATGAAAGTAATTAGGTCCTATATCCTCAGTTGAGCTCCAACGGCTCAACCGTATCAGCATACTGTCCTTCCTCTCTATACTCCTCATCGGCTGCGCCAGGGGTCCCATCATAGGCGCCACCTTCCTCCATCATACCTGTATCTATTTGGTGCAACAACACTATTGGGTGAGTGAAAACTCAGTGGGAATTTTCCGCAAGGATTCATGCATACCATATCATTCCAAAATAGTTTAAACCAAACGCAATCAATTATATTAAAGATAATGTGAACTTAAATGCAAATGTATGGATGTATGAATGTATGCTGAAGATACAGATCTGGGGATGCACATCCAGCTGTCAAAATAAAGGGGTCGCCCAAGGAGAACTAGTCATTCGGAAAAATACTCAAAGGTACGCCCAATGAGAACTAGTCACTCGGAAAAGACCATGCAGGGAGTGCGCCCAATGATATCTCCTGGAAAAATACACGGGGTACGCCGGAGGAGTGTCTAATCCCAGAAAAGCCTCATGAAAAGAAAGAGCGCCCAAAGTGACCCAAATGCACATTTCATGTGAGTAAAACTGAAATGATAATACCTTCAGGAATTCGAACAGGGTGTGGCTTACAGTGAGCACTCGAAAAAGCTCACATGTCATGTGTGGATGTCATGCACCATAATACTCATGCATAAGATTATTCTCATAAATATGGTCAAGGCTTGTGGTCTTTTAATAGGATATCAAACATTCAACAAGAGTTCAGTATAAATATTTTACTTCCGCTAAGTCAAAAAGGGGGCCCATAAATGTGGCGTATCAAGAGTTTAAATTTGAGACAAGTTTATTCTACATCTCACAATGGGTGACATTCCACACCTAGGGTTCATTATATGACTTGAGAATGAATTGAAGTATCGTCATACTTGTAGTTACTAGTAGAACTATGCCTCAACATTTACAATTACTAAACTAACTTAGAGCATGCACAATTAAGTCCTAATCACCTAATGATTATATAAGACTTGGGTAATTAGGCATTAGCATATTACTCACATTCAACATAACTAATTAGAATTGAAAGAAATTGTGTACTATTCTAAGACTTCATACACCATAGATTCAGATTAAAATGACTCTAGCATATAAAATGAGTTATGGAGTAAACTTACCATTCAAATGGAGGCAAGGTTTACTACTTCTTAATACAGTTAATGAAAGTGTATATATAGCAAGGCAATTCTAAATATGGCATAAGAGTATGATACAATTCTTATAAGATGGATTAAAACAGCCAGATTCAAGACAATCCTACATGATTATTAATATCAATTTAAGATTTAAGGAAGCAACATTAATATTGGCATAATTATACCATCTTCATACTTTTAAGCTTAAGCTAACTTAGAAATCAATGAAATGAGGAAGCCATGTGGGATATCTCTCACCTTGTTTGAGAGTTCTTCTTGTTTTGAGATGTCTTTTAAGGTAAGATAGTTGTTGGTTGGGCCTGGATGATTTGTTACAAGACACTAGTGAGTTACAACCGAGTTGACTCGGTCGGGGTTTTTAACCAACGGCGAGTTGAGCTAGTTATAAGATTTTACCTACAACAAGGTCCTATTTATGGTCCAATTAAATCCAACACTCGTCAGATTCTACACAGGTGATTGGGGTCATCCTGACTCGGTCGGAAAACTGACTGAGTCAGCTTGTTAAAGAGGATAGAGTTGACTCGGTCAGGTAACATGGTCGAGTCTGCCCCACAATAGGCAGGTTCGGGTTGCCCCAAACGAGACTTATACTCATTGTAAGGAGTTGCTTCTTAGGCCCAGCTGAGTCGGGTTTTACCCTCCAGCACTGAATCTGAGTTATTGACTCAGTAGTGACTTAAGTGTAAACGACACTCCTACCTGCTAGTTGTGGCGAACCAGAACTCGATTCAGAGTGCAGGTTGTAGCTTTAGGAAAACCGACCACTGCCATGGAAGCAGATCGGGTATTTCCGCCTTGGGAGGGTGTTGAGTCACACAACTCGTGAGCGAGTTGAGGTGACTGTGCACACAGTCAGATGAGTGGGTGGAAACCGATGATGACAGAGGAGTAATGAGCGTGATTACTTGTCCAGGGGCGATTTCCGGTTGCCGGAAGGTCTGAGCACGGTGTGCTCTGTTTCGGGTTTGTCGGAACTCGAACCCATGCTAATCAACTCGATCCTGAATATTGTTTTGAGGTGAGACAGCCGGCTGGAAACTCGTTCCAGCGGTTGACGTTCCTTATCACACTTCCTCCTTCACTCCTTTCTACTAGCACTCTAACTATCTCCTCTCCCACCCTTACCGTGATCAGCCAACAGCAACAAACGGTCCAAACTGAGTCAAGTTGCTACTAGGCCTGCCACTCACCTCAGCGGCGCCTTACTGTTTCTAGATATTTCCACAGTTAATCACCCGGATTAGCACTGAGTTAGCAAAAGAAGGATCGAGAATCCTTGTGTAGGGATCTGTAGGTGCGGTCTGGTGTGTACATGAGTCCGTTTGATCATTCCTGATGGACCTTTGATGAGGTGGCCCACTAGATGGACGTCTCGGATTAGTGAAAGGGCTCGAGCTTACGTTGATGGGTTTCATTGTCAGTCTAAGGAAGATGGCAGACGAAAATGACATTTTTTAACTGAGTGGCTTATCCATAGATCAGGGCCGTTTGGACGGTCCTGGTATGGCCTAAAAGTAATGTGGGGTCCATTTCACGGCGCAAGGAGGGCCGTTGATTAAAATAGCCGCTTAACAGGCGAAAAACCCATCGCCGCTTCAATTTCTCATCCATATCTCGTCTGCTAGGATATTTTCGTTGAAACCTAATCTCAACGCTTCGGATCAGCTTGAGAGAAGCTTCTAGGCGTCAATGAACGGCCGAGATGCGTCTTTCCCCAATGGGGAAAGATTCTTTCCGCAATCCGTCGGGTAGGGGCGTGTTTTTGGAAACCATAGGGCTGACGGGGCTCTGGTTGCATACGTGGATGCCGTCCGACGGTTCCCAACGGTTGGATCTGTCAAAGGAGTGATGTACGTGTCCCAATCCTCTCCGTCAGGGCATCACCTTTGCCATGCGAGATCAGACACTGTCTGTGTCGTCGCGAAGAGCTTTCTATCCTAGATGGTAACGTGGTCAGGGTCAGTGGGACCCTGGCTATCAGATGGATGGTCTGGATTCCCACTTTGTATTCAGATGGTGGCCATAAGCATCGCCAAACGGATGGCCCGTTTTGAGCAACGCCGGGTGGGAGAATTTCAAATTTCCTCTTTTTTTTTTTTTGTAAATTCCATCGGGTCAAAGCTCCTTTGACCCAATGGCTTGGTCTCGTGCATAGCGTGTGCACACTATTGATGTATGCGCTCGGCTCAGTCGTGGGGTCCACGTGATGATCTGAGTCGATCAACACCGTTCATTCGTTTTTGGGAGGTCTGCTAATCACTCTAGATCAGGACTTTGTATGCTCAAAAGGTGAGGTGGGCCATACTAGGAGGATTTTTGTCGAAAATGCCAAACATAGGGGAGTCTACGGTTCTTCTAGTGCTAGTGCGGTTCTAAAGGTGGGGCCCACGCGATGATCAGCGTGATCTGGGCCGTCATTCACTTTGGAAGTCTCATCCGAGGCCTTTGACCCAAGGTTACGGCAAATCCAAGGTTTCAGGTGGGCCCTAACGTTTGATTTATGTGCCTAATTGGTACCAGTCGATGACCCTTGAAGATCGGACGGTTAGATCCTACCCATGTTTGATCGTTAGTGATCCTTGGAGCTCCCCACCTAGTCTAGAGGAAAAGTGATAGTTTACTCACGTGTTTAGCTTATGATTAATGCATATTATAAATCCTTGGCCCCGTGGCCTGATGAACAACAGATTTGATGATCCAGTGTCTAATATTTACAATGGACAGCTTGATCTATCTATCAAGGTGAAAAATAGACTTCTCTATTAGAGTGATGGTCCATCCAGCCACTCATATGAGGGATGACTCGATGTAGTTTACTTCAAATGGTCAGATTTATTCCAAATCTGACCCAAACCGAAATAAAAGGTCTCTTGACTTGTTTAAAGGACAATGATGGTATGTTTAGGTGGTCGGGTAATTTAATTATTGTAAACAATGATGGATTGCCTATTAGCAGTTGTAAATCAACTTAATTGTGAATCCGAGGTACAACAATTAATCCGCGGTTTTGTAAGGAGCCCTATTAGTGTGATGGAGTGACGTGTCAAGTACAAGACGTCGTACCCCTGATTATTCAGGCTTCAAAACCTAAGATGTATGGTTAGGTTTATGCTAAAATAAAGGTGAAAGTACAATGAACTAAGTTTATATTACAAAATTAGATCTTTACAACAACACCTGAGTATAGAAAATACGGGGTGTTACAGATACATATACGTATCAGTTATCGCATGTGATATATCATTTCTATCGAGTAATTTATCGCACTTTTTGGAAAACATGGGGAAACATTGGGGAAATGGTTGAATTATAATGAAACTTAAGGGATTGTTAAAAAGGCCTTAATAGACACTTTTAAATCATAGCATCACAAAAAGAAGTGCACATAATATGTTTCCTTTGTATAGGGTCTTAAGCTATGCGTTGTTTGACTGAACTAATGCAACTATATTCAAATTAAATGCATAACATTTAGAGTATATGTGATGATCATTTCATCAAACACTCCTAAATACTTCGAAATTAGTCATAATTGACAACTGGTTGAAGGGAAATTAAAAAAAATTAATATTTTAATAATAATTTATTAAATTTCAATTAAAAAATATTTTTTTATTTTTATTTTTTGAAAATTGACAAGGACTCAACAAATCAATAGATTAGTCCTCATACATGCTTGATTTCATGTTTGGAGTGCAACATTGCAAGCAATTTGAGAGAAATTGAGGAAATTTCGAATATTTCTCAAATTTCCCCAAATCGGAACCCCTACACTGAAAATTTGAAATTAGAGTGTATGTGATGATCATTTCATCAAATACTCCTAAACACTTCAAAATTAGTCTTAATTGACATCTAGTTGAAGGAAATTTTCGAAAAAAAATGGAGAACATGAAAAACCAATGGATATTTCAATCAAAGCTCAAACTCCATGATTTTTAATGCAAAACATGAAGGACCAATGGATTTATAACCATTTGATACTGATTTAACATAATTTCAACAAAAAAAAGGGATTGAAAATTGAAATTGCTCACAGGATCGAACATGAGGGATATATCAACATTGCTTGTGCGTTTCGTATCGCACAGGTGGGATACAAGATATATTATGAGATATATCGGCCGATATCGTCGATATTTAAAACATTGGGCCTAAGTAGGTTGAAGGGAATGAACCTACTTGGTAACCAAAAATCTCAACAAACTCAGAAACCTCATTTTGAGAAATATTAACCCTAAGCAATAGGCTCTTGGCTAAGATAATGTTTAGACCATAAACTATTTCAAACCATCTTATCACAATCCTTAAAGTAGTTGTGACTCTAAAGCTTTACAAAACAGGAGGGTATCATTTTGCAAACTGGAGGTGATTAATAGATTGAAGGAAATTGGCAACCTCAAAACTGCAGAATAGACCTTCAACTTACCCTTAGATAGGGAGAGAGGATCTCCTTAATGGAGACTCCCGAGTAGCTTTGAAAAAACCAAAACAGGTTCCATTAATCAGCATAAAAAATTTTGCTGAGGAAACAAACCATCAAATCCAACTTCTCCATTTCTCTCCGAACCCCAACTAAGACGACAAATAATCTAAAATGACCAATCAACATGATCGTAGACTTTTTCTATATCCAGCTTGCATATAACACCCTTGTTACCATATTTAAGGTAGGAATCCAAACATTCATTAGCCAACAAAGCATTGTCGAGAATCTGTCTGCTTGCTACGAAAGCATTTTGGAAAGGTGAGATTACCTTAGGAAGGACACTTGTAATTCTTTGACTCAAAATCTTAGCCATGATCTTATAAGGGATTGACCAGGCTAATGAGCGTAAATTTTTTAAGATTATTCGCACCATTAACCTTAAGAATCAAGGCCAAAAAGGTGCAACGTAACTTAGAGACTAATAGCCAGAGACAAAAAAGTCATTAGCAAAAGCCATGATATCATCCTTAACTAAATCCCAAAATGATTAGAAGAAGGCCAACGGAAAACTGTCAGGACCCAGGTCCTTATTTCTTATTCCTTACAAGATC
Organism: Magnolia sinica; assembly: GCF_029962835.1. NCBI lineage: Eukaryota > Viridiplantae > Streptophyta > Magnoliopsida > Magnoliales > Magnoliaceae > Magnolia > Magnolia sinica. The sequence continues at coordinate 67,171,801 of NC_080586.1, read as the reverse complement.
CTTAACAACTTTATAATTTCGTTGATACAAAAAGGGGATTCCAAGGAATCTGCCATCTTCAAAGAGAGGGAATCGAAGGGAGGATTGTCAAGGATGGGCCATTGGAAACCTTCATCCAAAAGCAATGATTGATAAAAACTAACCATAGCTTCACAAATTGACCCTCATCAACTAATCTGGCTCTAACCATTAAGGAGATATAATTGGCCCTTGCCCTGGCGTTGGCTATACCATGAAAATACTTTATGTTTTTATTTCTTTTAGCCAAAGCGCTCTCGAGCATTAATGCCACTTAATCTCCTCTTTGATTGATGTAGGATGCATGATCTAACCATTTGGATGCAGGAGGTTATTAACGAATTGATCAAAATAAGTCAAATATAATAATATGCCATTCTACCATGATTAAAAGAGTTCCAAATAGATAATAAATTTTACGTTAAATCACAATCCCCCACAGACATAAACCATATAAACATGAAAATCGAAGGCCCAATGAGAGACTGGAACTCTCACATTAGCGTAGGTATGGTTCTAATTCAATGGTAGATTTGTGCAATTTTAGGGTTAAAAAGTTAGGGGTTTTGAAGATTATTGCGGATAGGGTTTTACCAAATCAAAGAAGGGGGAAGAGGGTGTATGGTTGTCTGTACAGTCGTTAGTACAACTTGTACGGATAGGGGCAGACCGTACACTCTTAGGTTTTGATAAATTAGGCCTAGGTCATGGTTGTAGGATGATGGGAAGTGAGACTGTGGGGTAATGAAGATTTTGGTTCTAAAGTGGAGAAATAGAAAAGATGAGAACAAAAAAAATACCTTTTTGATGAGTAAGATGAGGAGGCTTCACACCAAGCAGTCTCTTTTCACAAGAGAATATCAAATCATATGAGAGAAGGGGCTTTTCCAACAAAAGAGTATTTTATTATTATTATTATTTTTTTCATTCCATCATAATGGGCTAGGGTTGGACCCCCCTTCCCCAATAAATGTGTTTTGACAAAAATACCCCTCAATAAAAACATACTTCATGTCCCATGATTCAATAAGATGAAAATAACTCGCCCTAAACTATAAATAACCATAAAAAACATAAAATTAGCTAATCCTAATACTAATGATCAAAGTGATCGAGGATCATGATGATCCAACCACCTGATCGAACGATCCACATGATCCAATGGTCCGATCGTCGTGTCCTCACTATCTAATTGTCAAAACCCCTCAAATAAGTAGCCCACATGCATCTTCCTGGTGTAGGTTCTTTAAAGATGTATAATCATGCATGTGGGGTCTTCAAGTCCTTAGTGCGACCTACCCGGGCCCATGTACATCGAGCCAAAGTGAAGGCCGGGCCAATCTCCTCATTTCGTTTACTCTTAATGGTCAGATGTTTTCATTAACTCCCCCCAACTGAGAAGATTTCTCCTCTCGCGAAATAAAGTTGCGATACTAATTCCAAAAGATCAGGGTTAAGTTACTAAAGACACACCTCTGTGATCCACTCGCAATTTGAAATTGATCGATGTTTCCACTTGACTAAATATTTTTAAAAGCCTCCATGTTGAGTGGAAACCACCTACTCGTCCAAAATATCCTATATCTCTTCTTTGTTCGTAGGTATGGATGGTAAATGTGGTGGAGGCTGAGAAGAAGGGTTAGGTAAGGTCCATGGTCGATGGGACAAGTCGGGTGTGTCATCATCTATGTCAGGAAAGGAGTCTTGGAAAGGCATAAGATCTTCCACATTGAATGTAACACTAATACCCATAATAAGTGAAATATCTACTAAGTACGCATTATGACCTAATCATTTCAAAATCTTATATGGTCCATCACTTCGGGCTTATAATATTTTGTAGTTCCCCTGTGGAAATTGTTCAGGCCTTATCCTTATCATCACTTTATCGCCTATCTGATATTCTTTGAACCTATGGCGAGAGTCAATAAGTTTCTTATATTTTTCATTACTTATATTAATCCGTTTTCTAATCTCCATATGCAAGTTACGAATATGGCGTGCAAATGCATTTGCAGACTTTGAAGGCTCATGGGAGACTGACATGGGAATAAGGTCTATAGGTTTTCTAAGCTTATAACCAAACACAGCTTCAAAGGGACTCATGCCTATTCACCTATTGACTAAACCGTTATGTGCAAACTCGGCTACAGGTAAGATTACGTCCCAAGTCTTGGTATGGTCACCCACAAGACACAGTAATAGGTTCCCTAAACTCCTATTGACGGCTTCTGTCTGATCGTCAGTTTGAGGATGGTATGCCGATGGAAATTGTAATCTCGTGTCCATCATGTGCCAAAGTGTCTTCCAAAAATAACTCATAAACCTAGCATCCTTGTCAGACACGATGGTTTTCGGAAAACCATGTAAACGAACCACCTTTGCAAAGAATAGCTTCGCGATGTCGGAGGCATTGGATGTCTTTAAGCATTGTAGGAAATGGGCCATTTTAGAAAAAAAAAAGGTCAACTAACACGAAATTGGAATCGTGTTTCTTGATTGTCTTGGGAAGCTCAAGCATGAAGTCCATATTGAGGTCTTGCCACAGAACGTGTGGCACTGGCAAAGACGTATATAAACCCATGTTCTGGCTTTTTAGCTTTGCCAACTGACAGGTTCGACATTACCCTATAATTTTGGCTACATCTTGCTTGAGACTTGGCCAATAAAACCTGTCTTCTACAAGGGCAAGTCTTGTCATGACCAAAATGATCGACTATTCCACCGACGTGAAGCTCCCAAACAAGGAAGTCTCGTAGGGATGTGCGGGGAACGCAGAATCTTGTCTGTTTTGAATAAAGCTATCAATTAGGACAAATCCACTATCATCCCTTTGAATATCCAAAAGTGATGCATATACTTTCCCGAAGTTTGGGCACGTGGGATATTCGTCCTTTAAACTCTCGAATCCAGTGACTTCAACACTCATGGATTGAAGTAATGCCACTCTATGGCTAATAAAGGGCATCAACAAGTTTGTTCTTGACCCCGACCTTGTGTTTTAGAACAAACGAGTACTCTTGAAGAAACTCGACCTACTTGGCATGCCTTGAGTTTAAATTCTTTTGGGAGTTAAGATAACGTAAGGTCTCGTGGTTTGAGAATAAGACGAGCTCTTACGGTAGTAAATAATGTCGCCAATGACATATAAGTATTGGACTACCACGTAGAATTCCTTGTCATAAGTAGAGTACCGTTGCTTTGCTTCATTCAACTTCTCACTAAAGAAAGCAATAGGGTGTCCCTCCTGGCTAAGTACTCCACCTATACCGACTCCAGAGGTGTCACTAGTCCTCTAAGACTTTAGAAAAGTCAAGAAGGCACATGACAAGAGCCCCTATCATCTTGCCCTTGATCTCCTTAAACACTTTAGACACGACGTTAGTCCATTTGAACTCCCATTTCTTTATGCAATTTGTGATGGGGCCCATTATGGAACTAAAGCCTCTGACAAACCACCTATAAAAGGTAGCTAAGCTGTGAAAGCTAGGTACCTCATGAATTTTCCGTGGTTCAGGCCAACTCATAATGGCATTGATTTTCTCAGGATCCATAGGCATGCTTTCTGATGAAACCATGAAACTTAAGAAGATAACTCTATCTGACATAAACGAACACTTCTTGAGGTTTGCATTTAACTTCTCTTCCTTAAGGATCTCGCAAACTTGCTTCAGATGGTGGTGTAGTTCTCTGGAGGTACTATAAATGAGAATAATGTCAAAGTACACCGCCAAGAACTTTCGGGTCAACAGCCGAGTCATCACACATATGAACGTATTCGGAGCATTAGTCAAACCAAAAGGCATGGCCAACCACTCGTAGAGCCCATCCTTCATTTTGAATGTCGTTTTCCATCCATCCCCTAGGTGAATACGTATCTGGTGATACCCACTCTTGAGGTCTATCTTTGAAAAAATCATGGCACCTGCCATCATGTTTAACACATCATCAAGTCGCAGTATGGGAACCGATACTTGACCGTGATTTTGTTGATGGCCCGACTATCCACCACATGCGCCAAGTGCCATCTTTCTTAGGCGTGAGAATTGCTGGTACGACACGGATTCAAACTCTCCTGAATGAGACCCTTCCTAAGGAGTTCATATACCCGCTTCTTCAACTCATGCTCCGTAGGGTTTATTCGATAATGAGGAATGTTTGGTAGGGTCGACCTAGGGATAAGGTCATTGGCATGCTGAATGCCCCTCATGGGTGGAATCTTATCCAGTAAATCCTTAGGAAAAACATCACTAAACTCCTCCAGTACTGGACTCACCTCGGGTGACAACTCTATACTAACCTCGGGTGTAGCCTCTCTAGTCATGAGGGCATACACTATCGAATGTGCCTTAGTCTCCCACTCAAACTCTTTGCCGTTTAATATGTGGAGAGACTTGGGTTGCTATTTCCTTCGGCCCACCCTTTTTAACATCCTCTTTCTTAAATTCCGAGGTGCTCTTGGGTAGAAGAGGATTTAACTTTATCTTCTTGCCCTCATGCATGAAGGAACAAACATTCGAGCAACCAAATATTGTTACATCACAATCAAAGAGCCAAGGCATGCCCAGGATGATGTGGCATACATCATTAGGCAAAACATCACACCACGAAGAGTCTTTATAAGATGCAAACAAGACAACGTTGAGAGATTGGTATAGAGGACGCATCAACCCATGAAACTCTATATGGATGAGGGTGAGGAGTGGGCTTCAGGTCTAAACGAGAGATAGTGCTATCGAAGACCACATTCATACAAATGCCACTATCGACGATCACTTTCCAGTTTTTCTGAGTACACTTGGCGTAAGCATAGAAAATGGTATTCCTACACCAATCATCAATCCCCTAAGGTTGAACTAAGGCACATCTAACAATTGCAAGTGGTACGACCTCCCCTTCTTCTTCATCACTAGCACCAATTACAGGGTGATGTTCTTCTTCTTCATAGTCACGCTGGTCATCTTCATCTTCCTCATGCTCTCTAATCACAAGGGCCTTAGTTCACTCTTTTGTGGGACACTCATAAGCGAAATGGCCATATCCTTGGCAGTTATAGCACCACCTGGGTTCGCCTCCTCGCGAATTGGTACTGACAACTCCTTTACTCTTGAAACTCCTTTTGGTTACTTTGAGTGCCAACAAAGGGTTTGGGTTGAGTCCTAAAGTTAGACTTGGTTCCGTGGGGGAGTAGTCTCAACATTGGACTTAAAGAATCAAATCGTCTCCCAAATTGTGGTTTTAAGTACCGCTCAAGTTCTTGTAAGAACTGATATGCATGTTCAATGGCGTCAACATCGTGAGAGAGCAACTTGCATTGAATATCGGATCGGAGGCCCATCCTAAAACGAGAAAGAGTCACTAGTGGGTCCTCCTTGACTTTATATCGCATCATGTATTCTTCAAATTTGGTGATGTAATCTGTCACAGGCATTGTTCCTTGGTGAAGGGATTGCCATTGATCAATTAATTTGCGGCGATATGAGATAGGGAGAATTTTTTCCTTCAACGCATCCTTCTTCTCGACCAAATTTATGATCGGGTTTTATCCCGACCTCTCTTAACTTGTGCTCAAGATTGGTCGAAAATAATTTAGCCTGACTCACCAACTTCATCTTGGCGAACCTCACTCGATGACGGTCAGGCATCTCATACCACTCAAAGTAGTGGTCCATGTCTGCAAGCCAGTTGAGGAAAGCCTTTGGGGTCTAGATGACCATCAAAGCTAGGGGCCTTGATCTTGACGCTTTTCAAAATGCGCTCATATGGATTGTAATGATCATGATACTCTCCAAGGGGTGGCTAGGTGTGCACCCCATAATGGCCAACACCTCGGCCACGACCTCTTCCACGTCCTCCCACGTGAGCTTCCTCCGCACCTCCCACATAAGACTGGACATCTTCCCCATTGTCGGGGTTTGCCTGAAGGGAATTCTTCAATTGAGCTATACGATTGTTAGTTACTGTCAGTTGGTTGTTTATGGTTTTGCTTTGAGCCTTAAGGGCCTCTAGTCGTCTAGCTATGGCATTAAGAGTTTCAAGAATTTGATCTTGGCTCATGGTGGTATGGTGAAGACCAAAACCTTGCCAAGTACACATGCATAAACAAGGGACAAACTAAGGGGCCTAAGACTTAAGACTCTAAATACTATGTTATGATGAAGGACAAGTGACTGACCTAGACGCCACAATATGTAAACCTAGACTCTATATGCAATGAATGCACTAACAAGACCCTAGGTGTGATGAATGTGCTCACCCTATGCATACATATGCTAAACCCTTAGCTCTGATACCAAAATTTGATGTAGGACGTGTGATCTAACCATTTGGATGCATGAGATTATTAACGGATTAATCAAAATAAGTCAAATATAATAACATGCCATTATACCATGATTAAAAGAGTTCATAATAAAATTCAGATTTACATTAAATCACAATCCCACATAGGCATGAGGCCCAATGAGAGACTGGAACTCTCACGTTAGCATAGGTATGGTTCTAATTCAATGGGCAGATTTGCGCAATTCTAGGGTTAGAAAGTTAGGGGTTTTGAAGGTTATTGGGGCTAGGGTTTTACCAAATCAAAGAAGGAAGGGGAAAGAGGGTGTACGGCTAGTGCTGTACACGAGTTGAGCTAGCTCAAAAAGCTCGCTTGGCTTGGCTCGATCTAACTTGGTTTGACTCGGCTTGAACGACGACTCGAGGCAAGCCAAGCTTCTCATGACTCGACTCGTTTGAAAACGAGCCGAGGTCAAGTAGAGTGGATCTCGGCTCGGCTCGAGTATAATTTCAAATTATTTATGTATTATGTAAAAGAAAACCCTAAAGCAAAAAATAAAAACAAAAATTGAGGCCACTGTGGGTCCCACAAAAATTTATTTCGCATAGGCTCGCAAGAAATTCAAGTCTACTTTGACATGATGCAGAACCCGACATTTCATCTTCACCAAAACCCACCTCCCTCCCTAACCTAATCTCTCCGCCTCTCAATGTTTTCTCTCCAAAAACCCCACCTTGGCTTGGAATCCCTTCCCTCCATTTTTTTTTCAAATCTCCCAAAATCAGTGTCGTAGAATAATAAATACCCAACCCAATCGATGCCCTCCATTTCCATGATCATGATATCCCTCTCCCTCTCTCCCTTCTCCATCAATCCAACTCTCCACAAACACAAACCCCCCCTTCTCCTCCCTTTCCCATTTTGCCCCTCCCTTTTCTCCAAATCACCAACCTGTCCTCCCCTCTTTTTCCATACAAAGGCCTTTTCTTCTTCTTCCTCCCTTAATGACCCTCTCCCATCACTCTCTTTGATCCTAATCGACGGCTCTGATCCCGCCATGCATACCGAGTCCGCCTCCAGAGAGATCCGTGTTATCCTTGGCCCGATGTTTGTTGGCAAAACCGCTACCCTCCTCCGCCGCATCCAGTCGGAGAGCAGCAACAGTAGGTTCGAATCTTCATCTTTCTTCCCTTCTTTAAATTCAATCATGAAAAATGGATCCTATCCTGTGCATACGTGTGTATTGATTGGGGCTGTCCATCTCGTGATGCCTATCATTGATGGTCCGTGTTTTGAAAACCACATGGATCAGATGGCTGGGATCATCTTATGGATGTGTATTTTTGACCACTGTCAATCCATAGTTTGGGAAACTAGATGAATGGTCCCGATTGTTATGCTGCCCTATGATGTGTGGTAATAGTTCTACTAGCTCTATTGTATCCTCTCCCCTAGGTTGGAACCGCTCGTTTTGATATGGCAAACGATGAATGGTTGGCTTGACCTTTTCATTTTTCAAAATGAAAAAAAAAAAAACAAAAATAGACAGCTCGGCTTGACACAACTCACTCGGCTCGAACAGTCAAGCTGAGCTGAGCTAGCATTTTGAGCTCGAACGTCGAGCCGAGCTCGAGCTGAGGTAGTCATTTACAACTCTATGAATGGCTGTCCGTATGACCTATATGGATAGGGGCAAACCATACGCGCTTTGGTTTTGATCGATTAGGCCTAGGTTATGGTTGTAGGATGATGGGAACTGACACTGTGGAGTATGTTGAAGGTTAAGGAAGATTTTGGTTTTAAAGTGGAGAAATAGAAAAGAGAGAATAAAAACATACCTTTTAGAGATGAATAAGATAGAGATGAAGAGGATAACTAGGCTTCACACCTTTGGATTCACACCAAGTAGTCTCTTTCCACAAGAGAATCTCAAATCACATGAGAGAATGGGCTTTTCCAGCAAAAGAATGTTTTTATTTTTTCATTCCATCATAATGGGCTAGGGCTAGAACACCCACCCCCCCAATATAGTCTCAATAAATGTGTTTTGATAAAATACCCCTCACTTGATAAAAACATGCTTCACATGTCCCATGATGCAATAAGATGAAAATAACTCGTCCTAAACTATAAAAAACATAAAATCAACTAATTCCAATACTAATGATCAAAGTGATCAAGGATCATAATGATTCAATTGCCCGATCGAAGGATCCACATGATCCAAGGCCCATGTACAGGTCATCGAGCCAAAGTGAAGGCTGGGCCGATCTCCTCCTTGTCTGGTATACTCTAAATGGTTGAATGTCCTCATCATTGATCCTTAATTGATATTTAGATAAAAGCTTATCGTTGGACTCTTGATCCGCATTAGATAGTATGCCTTCCTCAATATCCAACTCTCGAATATCACTTGACATTGAATCCAACTCCAACTCCTTGATCTAAAAAAACCCTCTTGCTTCCAAACCATGAGCTTTGCTTTAAGAAATTTAAGTTTCTTGAAGAGCGAATCCAACTCGGCCCTCCACCTGAAAAGAAGACCACCAATTTGAAACCAGGGAGTTAAAATCGTCAATCTCTAGCCATACCAATGCGAAGAAAAAAAAAAAGGCTTGGGACCCCAATTTTGGGCCTTCGCCTCAAACAAACAGTATAGTGATCATGCATGGTCAAGGAGGCCTAATTGATGTGACAAAGGAAACTTTTGACCACAGGTGAGACGAGAAATCTGTCTAGCAAGGCCGTAGCTAGGATGACCTCACCGTTAGACCAAGTGTAACGAACGCCTACCATAGGAATATCCTCCAAGTTGCGCTTTTCGTAGGCGAACCTTCTTATATTGAAATCCCCTCCGACACACCAAGGAAGGGTCCACGGGTCCACTTGTAATTAACCAAGGACAACTCATCTTGAAAAGATGGCCAAAGAGGGGTGATTCGGGCCATCCACCTCGGCAAAAACCCATTTGAACTTTGAGGAAACTTTCGCAAAGACAACGTTAACAGAAAAATCCCCCAAATAGGAATCCTCCTTATGAAGGGAGGGATTCCACATCACTGCGATTCCCCCTAAAGTCGTAATTGAGTCTTGAGCAACCTAATTGACGGACCTATGACCCTAGGCAGACTCCACTAGACATCTATCAACACTTTGAAGCTTTGACTCTTGGAGCATCACAATTGAAGCTTTAGGCCTCTTACAAAGAAGCTTGACTTGGACAATGATGCAAGACAATTAACCACTTGCTCTAAAAGCTCGAACTATTAGAGTATGGTGAATTAATCCCTTTATCTCATAGCCCAGGCCTCACATCTTGCGGGTTAGGACCTCGGCCGAACCCCCCTCGTATGCCCTAAATCACATGAGCCGCCCACCCCGAGTGTGTCCCCACATCTCACGTGCTACCCCACTCGAGCCCGGTGTGAAATGCTCATTAATCACCCCCGGTGAGGAGTCTTGAACACGAGACCTCCCTTGTGGGCCCCAAATTACATGGGTCACCCACCCCAAGTGTGTGCTCGCATCCTACAGGCTACCCCACTCGAGCCTGATGTGAAAATGTCCCTGTATTAATCACCCCCGGTGAGGAGTCTTGAACACGAGACTTCCTGCTCTGATACCAATTTGATGCAGGGCAATTAACCACTTGCTCTAAAAGGTCGAACTGTTAGAGTATGACGAATTAATTCCCTTTTCTCATAGCCTAGGCCCCACATCTCATGGGTTAGGACCTCGGCCGAACCCCCTTCGTGGGCCCCAAATCACATGGGCCGCCCATCCCGAGTGTGTCTCCGCATCCCACAGGCTACCCCACTCGAGCCCGGTGTGAAATGCGCAATAATCACCCCCAGTGAGGAGTCTCGAACACGAGACCTCCCCCGTGGGCCCCAAATCACATGGGTCACCCACCCCGAGTGTGTCCCCGCATCCCATGGGCTACCCCACTCGAGCCCGATGTGAAAATGCCCCTGCATTAGACAAGCTTTAGACTTCGGAGATCTCCCTTGGATCTCCCTCGGAGAGATACAAATACCTCTTTGCCATTAACTGAAGTAACACAATATAGTCCTCGTCCTCGTCTCAAAAAACCACCTCCAGAAGCCTCGATGGCATCCTTCACCACCTCTTGCTCCAACAGCAGCAACCAAACTCACTAGATCATCCGAGGATAGAGCTGGAGAAAGGGTGTTTCTAGGGGAGATGTGAAGGTCTCTGATATTGAAAATTGCACGAAGGGTGGTGATATGATTCACATGAGAAGTCATTACGCAGGACTGTTCGAATGATGTCATTGAGGAGAAATATGAGGAGTAGAAGAAAGAGGAGTGGGAAAATGTTCTGAAATAGGAGTAGAAAGAGGGGGGCATGTGGGGGAATAATCTATCTCCCCCACATGAACGACATATCCGGAAGATTCACATGGGATGGAGAGGTCTCATGAATGGGAGATCCGAGATCTGGGTCCCTCTCTCAAATTCCTTGGATGTGTGGCAAAAAGTCCAAGGATGAGTGATACATGTCAACCCTACAAGCAGAGTCATCATCACCTCTTCCCTTGATTAGAGCCCCACTGCCTTCCGAAAAAGCTTTGCTGTCAAAATTGAGGTCTCGAGAGCCAGGTGTCGAGGGGGGAATCCAACCTAGAGAAGATTGACAGGCCATCATCATCAGCACCATAAATACAGAGAGCAGAGAGAGCCGACGTGTCATCGTAAGGTTAGCCACATTTCTCATAAATTGGGGAAACAGGAGGAGAAACGGCAGAAGAAGCTTAATTCTGAGGACACCTGTCCTCTATGCTGCTTGAGAAGGGCCTGGAAGTTTGAGAAACACCGTCAGCATTTATGGCCTTGATTGAGGGATATCGCCTCAGGGCTAGCAGGCCCCCATCGAAACCAGGAACTTCTCATGCCGCAACCTGCGGGATCTTGAAGCTTCCCAATAGATTTGGGACACCTTTGCTATAGGAATATATTAACCAGAAACAATCCCCAGATTTATGTACGAGGTAAGGTCCAGTTTACCACATGAGATCACACAGCTGATGAGAACCCAATAAAAAGGGCTGCAGGGAGCTCTGGACAGCTTACTAAGCTAACTGCGAGTAACTGATGAGGCAATTGTAGAGGAAATGTCCACCCACATTGCAGCGGATGCCTTGCTTTGAAATAGATGAGTCGAACCGGTCTTCATTGTAAAGCTTAAAGATCCCACACTGTTGAGGCATGTGTGGACATGAAACTATCAAATAATGCCATCGGCAGCAAAAAAAATTAACACTGGTCTTGAGATAAACTTCAAATGCATAAATGAGAAACTCGATTGTCTTATCAAACATATTTTCAATGATCTGCTTGAAATGAATAAAGCACCCAAAGAAATCCGACTTTTGATGTAGAGGATATATCCCTGAATAACATCTATTATCAACAAACAACATAAAATAGAAAGTCGAAAGTTGAGGGACTAGGAAATGGTCCTGATAAGATCAATAAACCATAAACAGTGGATTAATTACTCTTTCATTAGATTAGGTGAAAGGAAGTTTGTAGTGTTTTCTTATTTGACAACTAGACGCTAGAACAAATGGTGGTGAGTTTTCATAAATTGAATCAAATCAGCTTGGAAAAGGGAAGTCAATGCCTTCGAAGTCGCATGTACTGATGTACCACACTGAAGTAGAAGCATGAAGATGAGAAGCAAAAGACGGCCAAAAGAGCATAATTTTCATTATTCCATGCATAGATATTCTCCCCCTCCCCCAATTCCCTCGTGGCAGAAGTAAACATGTCTGGACTGTAATATCGCTCACTGAGAAATCCTACTTGGTGGACTAAAAAGAACTATTATTATCAGAGGTAAATTTCCCAACTGATGTAAAATTCTTATGAATAGTAGGAACATCCAAAACATGGTGTAAGGATGGAGTACCACATGATTTGGGATCAGTCACATCACTGATGTCCATAATTGACAGGCAAATGGTAGCACCAACCATGATTGAGTCAATACTGGGAGAGAGGGAGCATGCGAAACACGGTGTAAGGACAAGCATCGCATGATCTTGGAAGAGTCGCAAGGAGCAGAATGGAAGAGACCTGGACTGGCACTAGGGGTTTAAAATAGGCTCATCCACTACAACCATTGGGACTGTTACCATGGAACCAGTCTCCACCATAACTAGAATATCCACCATGCCTCGTTGAGCAACAAAAGTAGAGGAGATAACTACAGAACATGATCGTTAACGGTTGGGTATGGGCCCATGGCCCTTTTGGTTTTGGCTTATGGTCCACAAGTTTCTTAGTATTTTTAGTCTTGGGATATGCTAGACATAAAGTTTATTGTACATGGATATTTTTGTCATATTTGCCTTTTATTACTTTAAAGAGAAAGGGGGTAGGGACGTGCAACTCTAACTGATTCTTTTCTTCCTTCATCTTTTCTTTTCTTTTCTCTTTCTTTCTTCTCCTTTTCAATCTCCATACCAATTTACATGGCATCGAGCCCCGTTAGGAGTGGTTCGAGCCCCACATTCTTCTCCAATCCACCCCCAAGTTGCTAGATTTAACTTTGGGGATCTTTCATAAACATAAGGGATTGATCGAGCTTTAAGGGAAAGCAAGTTGCTGTTTGTGTGTGTGTGTGTGTGTGTGTGTGTGTGTGTGTGTGTGTGATTCTTCAAATAAAAGGAAAACGCCTTGACAGATGATCTTCATGAGTTGCTGTTTAAAGTTGTTCTTTTATGTTGGTTTCATTGTGTAGTTGTAGTTTTTGGTTGAATATTCCTACCCAGAAAATCGTATGATATGTGGGAACCATTTTAACATGAATTGGAGTTATTCTAGGTCAGAAATTTCGGTGTTATGTGATTTTGGAAATACAATTGTGTGTGGATCCGGCGTTTAAAAGTAGGGTTCTTTATTGGTGTTAAAGTAACTTTATTGTGGAATGTATATGCAGCCAAGAAGTGTAGTTGGTGATTCCTCATCTCTTGGGGAAATGCAGGGTCCCTCCTTTAATGCCTCAATAACCTTTGTCAAGTTGAACGCAAAGAAATATCTTCTATGGACCCAGTCTGTCGAGGTTTTTCTCTTAGCCTGCGAAACAGATCAATATCTCACGAATCCTAAACCGGACGGATCTAACCCTAAATACAGACAAGGGATGCGTAAGGATGTTCAGATTCGATCTTAGTTATAGAATAGTATGGAGTTTGATGTGAGCTCTAATTTGGTGTTCTTAACGACAAAAGATATCTAGGATACCGTGAGCAGGATTTACTAAGAACAAAATTTTTGTTGTGTGTATCAATTATATAAGGAGATCTCTTTTTTAAAAGGGGGATAAACCCCTTGGTGGATACTTCGCAAAATTGACTGGAATGTGGGAAGAGCTTTCCATATATCATCCTATTATGTCTGACGCCACCTTCATGAAGAAGCAACAGGAAGATATGAAAGTAATGAAACTTCTATTTGGACTGTCAAAAGAGTACTAATCAGTAAAGGATCATATTTTGGGAGGAACTTCTATTCCTTCAGTGGCAGAGGTTTATGTAAGGCTTTAGAGAGTCTCATTGGCAAGTGAATTTGATAATGTTAATGTTAATGCATTTGATAAAACTGCATTGGCCACTTCTTCCAGTTATTTTAGTTCGCGTGGAGGCCGTCGTGCTCTCTGTGGTGGAAGAGGTGGTAGACTCTCAGGGGGAGGTAGAGGTGGTCGTAGTAGTCAAGGAGACCATATATGTACTTATTGTGGCTTGACAAATCATATTGTAGACTTTTGTTGGGATCTTCATGAAAAACCCCAAAGGACTAATCAAGCTCTTATGTTAGGGATGCTTCTTCCGATGGTAGATCCACTACTCTTGCTTCGTTTGATCCTGGTGGTGAACAGATAAGTGTTTCATTATCACAAGAGGAATATGCATGTTTTCTATCTTCTATTGACTCTATTTCCAACAACAAATCTACCTCCAACCTTACAACTAATTTGGCTCAATCAGGTAAAACATGTCTTTTGTCATCTTCTGCCTCCTCTTAGATCATCGACTCAAGGGCATTCGACCATATTTATGGTAATCGTAGTCTCTTTTCTTCTTTTGATTGTGTTTCGTCAAATACGTTGGTTACTTGAGGTGATGGGATATTGTCTAATGTTGTTGGAGTTGGTACCACTCAACCTAATGCATCGGTCTCCGTGTCATCAATTCTATATGCACCAAAGTTTTCATATAGTCTTTTATCTGTAAGTAAACTAATAAGGTCCTTGAATTAGTCTTTTCCCTTCTTTCCTTCTTATTGTGTGTTTCAAGACCTCAAGATGGGCAGGATGATTGGTGGAGGTCGTGAGAGGAGTTGTCTGTGTTACTTGGAGAGAGAATCAGTAGGTGCGGCAATGCTTCCTTCAGATTTGAGAATTCAGTGGCATCGTTGTTTGGGAAATCCATATCTCTAGAATCTATAGACTCATCCCATCTCTTCTCAAGCTAGGAAAGTTGGAGTGTGAAACATGCGAGCTGAGTAAACATTATAGAGTTCATTTTCCGTCTAGAATTGATTCAAGAAGTGATGTTCCATTTAAATTAGTTTATAGTGATGTGTGGGGACTAACTCGAATCCCCCTAGGGGGGGGGGGGGGTGTTAGCTTGTTAGTACACACCCATGTTAGCCACCCCCTTAGGGATCGATACCAAGACCTCAAGTGTTGAAACGAGGTATATCCGCTTAGTTTGCCAGTTGAGCTATGGATCTGGGTGTAAGTGACTCAAGCCTTGTTACTAGGAATGAACGTTCCACAAATCCTCTGGGGTGATGCAATTCTTACTGCATGTCATTTCATCAATAGGATGCCTTCATCAATTTTACATGGCAATACACCATTCTCTATATTGTTTCTTGATCAACTAGCTTTTCCTGTTCCTACCAAAGTTTTTGGTTGTACTTGCTTTACTCATATATTTGGGTCAAGTCGAGATAATCTCTTGCCTTGTTCAGCAAAGTGTATTTTTCTGGGATATTCATGTACTCAAAAGGATTATCGATGTTATTCCCCAACTCTTAAGAAGCATATTGTGACTATTAATGTAACCTGCTTTGAAGATGTTCTGTTCTACGTTAAAGATGATCATATTGTCGATGCCAAATCCATGGAAGATCCCTTGCTAAAGGTATTTCCTTCGAAATTTGATGTTGAGATACCTATGTCACCTTAGAAGGATTTCACACAAACTTATTATAGAAAAAGGAAAAAAGACCAAGCATTGCAGACTATTCCTCTTCAATCCACACATTTGGCTACTTCACATGCCGAGGTTCTTAGTTCTTCCGAGTCTCCCAAAGTTGCAGATGATTTTCTTATTGCAGTTCGAAAAGGTAAACATTCTTGCGTTACTCATCTGATTTCCAACGTTATCACTTTTACCCATCCGTACACAAATTATCATAAGTTCACTCTTAACCTTGTTTGTTGTATCCATTCCTAAGTCAGTCTAGGAGGCATTGTCCAATGAAAATTGGATACGAGCTATGGATGAAGAGATGAAAGCCATGTACTCCGATGATACTTGAAAGCTAACTGATCTTCCTTCAGGTAAGTCTCTAGTTAAGTTTGGATCAATTAATTGTTATAAAGCCAGGTTAGTTGCTAAGGGATATACCCGGATTTATGGGGTGGATTTTTTTTTTTTCTTTTGAAGAGTTATTTTATCGGGTATATTATGTGATTGTGGATACATTTTCCCCGATGGCTGAGCTTAATTTAGTTTAGGTTGTGTTATATCACTCACTGTGAATCATGATTGGCCTCTCTTTCAGTTGAATGTGAAGAACGCGTTCTTGCATGGAGACCAACACCAAGAAGTTTATATTGAGCGACCTCCGGGGTATGTTGCTCAGGGGGGGTCGTTTAAAGTATATAGGCTAAATAAGTCAATATATGGGTTGAAGTAATCACCACAGACTTGGTTTGAGAAGTTCCGTAGTGTAGTTGTATTGTTTGGATTAAAAAGGAGTAAAGTATATCACTCATGTCTTCTCAAAGCACTCACCCTCTGGCTACATTCTTTTGGTTGTGTATGTTGATGATATCATAGTGACTGGTGATGACTTTGAGGGTATTAAAAGGTTGAAGGCATATCTTCAAACTCAGTTTCAAATTAAAGATCTTGGTCTTCTTCGATTTTTTTTTTTTTTTGGCATTGAAGTGGCAATATCAAAAGTTGGAATGAATTTATGTCAGAGAAAATATACTTGTGACATGTTAAGAGAAATAGGGATGTTGGGAGCAAATTGGTTGATACTCCAATGGACCCTTATCTCAAACAAGAAGCTGACGAAGGAGAATTGTTAGAAGACCCTGGAATGTACATGGGACTTGTTGGCAGACTCACCTATTTGACCATCACCAGGCTTGATGTTGCCTTTTCAGTTAGTGTGGTGAGTCAGTTCATGCAAAGTCCGAGGATACTATACTAAACAACAATTATGAGGATCCTGAGGTATTTGAAATGTTCCTTGGGAAGGATATCCTATATAGAGCTCATGGTCATCTTTTGGTAGCCGGTTATTCATATGCAGATTATGTAAGGTCGAGACATGATAGAAGGTTGACTAGGGGTTATCGCACCTTCCTAGGCGGTAATGTGGTTACTTGGAAGAGTAAGAAATAGAATGAGTTTGCCAGATCAAGTGCTGAAGTTGAATATAGGTCAATGGCACATGCGACTCGTGAACTTATGTAATTGAAATCTCTTCTCGAAGAATTGGCTTTCGAAGTTTAGGGTCCAATGTCTTTACATTGTTACAGTCAAGCTGCAATATATATTACCAAAACCCTTATTTTTCATGAGAGAACAAAGTATATAAAAGTTGATTGTCATTTTATTCGAGAAAAAAAATCTCAAGGACATATCCACACACCTTATATTTCATCACATATTTATTCACCAAGGCTCTTGGAAAATCTCAATTCGACAAACTTGTTCCAAAGCTGGACATGCAAGACAACTATGCTCTAGCTTGAGGGGGAGTGTTAACAGTTGGGTGAGTAGAGGTGAGAAGATTTGAAGGGAAAGAAGTGTGTGTGTGTGTGTGTGTGTGTGTGTGTGTGTGTGTGTGTGTGTGTGTATAGACACACACAAACACACACAAAACATACGAAAGATCTGGCCGAGTAATAGTGACATAGATCAGTATGCCAACCAACCGCCTATACATCCCAGGATCAGAGGGGAGCTCACCATCATCAAGACTAATTTTATAAGTAGGATCCATAGGCCTAGTAGTAGGCTTACATCCTAGCATCCCGGTTTCGGAAAAAAGATCAAGAGCATATTTCCTTTGGGAGAGACAATCCCAGATTTAGACCAAGCAACTTCTATGCCATGTAAGTACCAAAGAGTGCCTAGGTCCTTTATCTCAAATCGAGTCTTGAGAAAAGATTTAAGTTGCACCATCTCCTCAGTATCATCACCAAACAACACGATGTCATCTACATAGACAATTAACACCATGATCCTAGTAGGCCGACAACAAATAAAGAGGGAGTGATCGGCTTGACTGAGAATAAATCCAAAATCCAAGAGAGCACGACTGAATTTATCAAACCAGGCACGTGAGGACTGCTTGAGGCCGTAAATGGACTTCTTCAGGTGACACACAAGGCGTTTGTTAAAGGCCATAGAGAAGTCTGGGGGTTGATTCATATAAACCTCATCGGGAGATCGCCATGTAGGTAGGCATTCTTCACATCGAGTTGAAACAGGGGCCGAGATAAATTGACTGCCAAGGAGATAACCACACGAACCGAGTTAAGCTTGGCTACAGGAGAGAATGTCTCAAAGTAGTCCATGCCATATGTATAAGTATACCCCTTTGCAACTTGCCAAGCCTTATATCAATCGATAGAACCATCGCGAAGGTACTTGATGATATAGACCTGCTGACAACCGTCTGTTTGCCTTCAGGTAAGGGAACTAACTCCCAAGTCTTGTTCTTTTCCAACGGCTACATTTTGTCCATCATAGCCTTAGTCCAATAAGGACTATTCATAGCTTCCTTCAAATTACGCGGAGTAATAATGGAGGATATGGAAGCTGCAAAGGACAAGAATGAAGGTTAAAGATGGTGATATGAAACAAAATTGTTAATGGGATGCTTAGTGCATGAGCGGGTAGGCTTATGCAAGGCAATAGGACGATCATCATCAGGAGGCAAAGAATGCATGCCTAAACCACCAATAGAAGCAAATGAGATGAGGGGCGGTTGAGCAGTGGAGGATATAGTCTATCGATGATACACAAGAATGGGCTTTGAGATAGACAAAATGGGAGCATCATCAAGACAAGAAACAAGAAGGGGTATGGAGATAGATTGCACATGCTCCCCCTGACTCAGAAGATGACTATGTAAAGATCTCTCTTCATCAGAAAAGTATGGAATGTCTTCAAAGAATGTCACTTCGGCGGATACATCTCTCACTAGGGCTGAAAGTCGGGCGGGTTGGTACTCAACCCTAGGCCAACCCGAGGTTCCTATACCTTAACCCTAACCCAACCCTACCCAACCTTGGGTTGGGAATTCTCAACCCAAGCCCAACCCAAGCGGGCTCGGTCGGGTTGGTCGGGTAGATATATGCTAATATTTTCGTTATTACATTAGTCTATTATATATGCTAATTTTATTAATTATATATGTAGTTATTTATCGTAAAGAAGTTCATTTTTTCTAAACAAACAAGCTAAAATATAGGACAACTACTCTTTTAAAAGTTGTATTGTGTATCAAGCAATCTATTTGGGAAGAGAAATCTGGCGTATCTTGTTAGCTTGAGTCATTGGAAATGACGTGGACCAATGAAACCCAACGGCATTGGAATTTCTTGTGCCTTCAACATAGTCGATCTGCACTCAATTATAATTAATTTATAAGGAACTTATATATCGATCGGGTTCGGGTTGGGTCGGGCAACCTGAGACCTCAACCCGAGCCCAACCTAAGTTTTATCGGGTTAGTGTTTGTATGGCCCAAGCCAGAGACCAAACCCGATACATCCTGCCCAAGCCCAACCCAATGTCGGGTTGGTCATGGGTCGGTCTGGGTGAACCCTCCTAACTTTCAGCCCTATCTCTTACCGGTTTGAGGGGTCATAACATTTGTACCCCTTTTGTGATCTAGGGTAACCTAACAAGATGCACTTTGTGGCCCGTTGACTCAACTTGTCACTAGTTTCAACAAGAATTTGAAAAAAGCATGTACATCCAAAAACTTTAGTAGGTAAATGAAAGGGTTTATCGTGTGGATGCAAATTTTCAAATGAAAATTTGTGAGAAAATATTCGAGATGGAATTCAATTAATTAGAAATACAATAGTAAGCAAAGCATCATCCCGAAAACGTTTATGCATATTCATACCAAGGAAGAGGGCACTAGTGACTTCAAGAAGATGACGATTCTTTTGCTCAGCCAGACCATTTTGTTGAGGAGTCTGAGGACATGAAGTGTGAGACAAAATACCATGGTCCTGCAAGAAAGACAGAAATGCATGTAATAGGTACTCGCCCCCATTATCAGAGTGAAGAACTTTGATAGGATATTGAAATTGGGTAATCACCTTGTTGTAAAATATTTTAAACATATCAAACACTTCATGTTTAGACTTTAGAAGATACACCTATGTCATTCGAGTACAATCATCAATAAATGTGACAAAATACTTGTATCCAAAAAGAGAGACAACAGGCGCAGGGCCCCAAACATCAGAGTGGACAAGCTCAAAAGGTCTAGGTTTCCTGTCAGATGAACTAGGAGGAAAGATAGTCCGTGATGTTTGGAGAACTCACAAGTCTCACAACATAAGGGTTTGGATGCAAATATTGAATGAAATAAGAGCTTTAATGTTGGTAAGGATGGGTGCCCTGAGCGACAATACCACTTAGACATGGACTGCCTATCTAAGGATAAAGCACTAGTTCTTATGATAGGTGCATCATCTAGGAAATAAATGATGTCACGTTCATGGCCGCCACCAATCATCTACTTCGTCTGGATGTCCTGAAACACACAATGAGAGGGAAAGAATGTTACCGAACAATTCAAGGATTTCGTAAGAGAACTAATAGATATTAGATTGAGAGGAAAACTAGGAACATGTAGAACCAATGACAAATTCAAGGAAGAAGAAAGCTTAATGGTACCAGTCTCAGATACAAGGGTTTGGTTTCCATCTGCAACCGTGACTAAATGTGACCGAATAGAAGGAAGGTACGAATTAAACAAGAGAAGCTTACCAGTCATGTGAGAGGAGGCTCCAGAGTCAATGACCCGGGACGAAGGAGAAGATGACACATGGAGAGAAATACCTGACTGGGCAACAATAGCTCCGGAAATCGAAGGATTATCACGAATATGGAATTGCATGAAGGCAAATCTCTTGGGAAACAAGAACGCTATCACCTAAAGGAGACTTCCCTCGAGGTTCTCCAACTAGAGGCTACAAGGCTGGATCAATATCTCCCCCCCCCCAAAAAAAAAAATAAAAAATAAAAAATGCGTGCAACTGCGAGATGTATCATGACGACATCCACGTCCACTTCAACCACGGTAGCCACCACGATCGATAACATGACCCCAACCTACATCACAACCACACCCCAAGTATTCTAGATGCATGATTAAAAGAAGGCCGGTCACCAACTGCGTACATTGAGTTATCAGATGATACCTAGGTTGATGTGGTTGAGGTAGCAACACGCTGAGCCATGACAACAATATGCTCACTAACATCTTTAAATTCAGAATTATGGCCGGAAAGGAACTGTATGCTTCTGGTCTCTTCTCGTTGTTTATGAACGAGATCATAATCTTTCTTACCCTCGGACGGAAGAGGATGATAGAGTTCTAACTCATCCCACATACCTCGAAGGGTGGAAAAGTATTCCTTTAGAGATCGGGAATCCTGTTGGAACCTGCTAATGTTCGAAATCAACTTAAAGACCCTTGATAAATTCCTTGCTTCTGAATACATGTCATGAAGAGTATCCCATATCTTTTTGGCAAATGATAAAAACGTAATGGAATTACTGACGAACGAATCCATACTGTTAAGTAACTAAGCCATGACTTGGTACTTCTCCTTGGTCCACATTTTGTAATTTCCATCTATAGGGTTTGGAACATCATCCAATATGTAGGTGAGCCTATCTCTTCCTCCAAAAATAAATTCACGGATTGAGCCCATTGTAAATAATTTTTACCATCTAACTTGACAGTGGTAATCAATAGTGATGCGAATCTAAAGGCGCCGCACCCGATTCAGAAGATATTTTGTCCATATGGTCCACAGACACGAATCTGTAGTAATAGGACAGTAGTGGAGGATGGTAGAAAAGAGGAACAATCACAAACCAACACAGGGTAGATTGCCACACAACCGAGGCTCCAAATAATGGGCCATAGGTCTAGAAAGGAAGGAAAAACTCAAAAAAACAGCAGGAAGCATCACCAAAAGACTTGCACGGGAACAACCCATAGCCATAAAGTGAAAGAAGAACATAGCAGGTATACACCATACTTGTGTTGCATGTTGAGGGGCCTTAGGGGGCAAAAAACAATGGAGCTACACCTCTAAAAGAGCCAGAAAACACCAAAAATCCTTCCCAAGATTAAAAAAAACTTCCATGGATGTTTTAAGTAGGCAAAACCGACCAACCCTACACACAAAACCCCCCCCCCCCCCCCCAAAAAAAAAAACTCTTGGCGATTTGGGAGAGATCGCGAAAAATCGACAAATTGGGGGTTTTCTGCTAAACTTGAAAAATGGCCCAAAAACATCTTAGATCAGCCCCAAAAATCTTGTAAAAATAGCCATAATTCTTCTAAAATCAAGCTCTATCAAATCATGCTCTTCCTGATGCAAAACAATATGTATCGTACGTACACTTGCTAACGTTAGCTGTACGGTTGCTAGCATCAGTAAACCCTGGTAGCTTCAATCAACAAGAGGTCCTGGAGATCTGAAAGCTCGAGCCGTTAGAGGATGGCATATCAATGTATATCAAGGGACTTTAACATTCCCCTGCACGTGCGAGGTGGAACTCCGCACGGGAATATATTGGGCAAGGTTGGAGGGACACTCACAACTCACACCATAAATGGCCCCTCGTGGGAGAATATATTAGGAAAGCATATTTGCTGCTCCCGGGATTCGAACACAAGACTTGTGGCTTTGATACCAAGTAGAGGTGAGGGGGAGAGAGAGAGAGAGAGAGAGAGAGAGAGAGAGAGAGAGAGAGAGAGGGTGGTTCGTGAGTTAGGGCTCCCACACCACAACACTTTTATTATGCAACTAAAGTTACAGTAGGGTACTCCACAAGAGTACCAAACATCAAACAAGCACAAACAAGAAATAAACAAATAAGGAACATTCTTTATAGGGTCTAGGCCCATGGCCCTCTTGGTTTTAGTTATGGGCCTATGGTCTACAAGTTTCTTAGTGTTTTTAGTCTTGGGATATGTTGGATATAAAGTTTATTATATAGGGGTATTTTTGAATATTTGCTTTTTAATTACTTTAATAAAAAAGAAAAAGGGGTGGGGACGTGCAACTCTAATTGAGTCCTTTCTTCCTTCATATTTTCTTCTCTCCTTCTTTTCTCTTAATTTCTTCTCTCTTTCAATCTCTACACCAATTTACAAGGATAAATAATCTGCAAGGAGAAGTAGTTTTTCAAAGTTGAAAGTGGACATTGCTTTTCGCATCAAGAACAAATTAGTCATATTCTTGTCCAAGATTATTGAGGTCATAACTTTGGAGAGTGGCCCATTTTGCCCCGAAAGCAGCGATTATTCTTTCTTCCCAAATGGACCACAAAATGGCCACCAAAGAAAGTCTCCAAAGCTTAGAGCCTTCTCTTTTGGATCTGCTTCCATGCTATGCTAGAAAGAGGACCTCAATGCTTCCCAACATCACCCAAGGCATGTTAAACACTCCCAAGAATTCCCAAATGGACATGGCAAGCAAGCAATGAATAAACAAGTGTTTTACTGATTCCGTGTTACCAAGGCACAAGGAGCACATGTTGGGAATGAACATCACCATCTTTGAAGGTTGTCAATAGTGAGAACTGAGATCCCGATTCCTACACACACCAACCATGCAAAAGCTGCCCTCGTTGGAGGAGCATCATAACTCCAAACAAAAGATGACAGACTCAGCCCCAAAGCCACAATCATAGAGGTGAGAAGCCTATAGAAAGACTGGACTGAGAATTTGTTTGATTTTTCTAGGCTCCACACCAATGAGTCTTCCAACCTTGGAGAAAAACAAATCCCATGAAGCTTCATGGAAAACCTTAGAAACTCCTTCAACTCATCTTCTGAAAGATTTCTCCTACAAGTGGGGGTTCACATTGTCTCATTTTCAAGGACCAAGAAACAATGCCATAGAAGAGTTCAAATCCGAGGCAATGTTTAACAACCTACGAAATTTGGCTTGAAGAGACCTTTCACTTAACCAAATGAAGAGGCCTTTCACTTAAGCAAATGTCTTCCCAAAAGAGAACCCTTTCTCCATTGCCTATTTTGAAACTCGCCCCTTTCTTAAAACTCTCCCCCACTCCTTCAGTTACCTTCCACAAAGCAGAAGCTCTATATAAAGAAAATCCCTTTACCCACCATCCCCTCCCTCGACCCCATATTTAGAGGTAATCACTCTTCCCCAAAGGCAATCATTCTCCGAACCAAATCTCCAAAGCTACTTACCTAATAGAGCACTATTGAATTCCTTCAATCTCCTAATCCCTGAACCCCTTCCCATATCGATTTACACACATCGTCCCACTTCAACAAATGGAATTTGTGAGTCTTCAACAACCCCTTCCATAAGAAATCACGCCCCAACTTATCAAGCTGCTCTATCACATCCTTTAGGCATCTGAACAAAGACATTAAATAGATTGGCATATTGTAGAGAGCTGCTTTAATCAATGTTAGCCTTCCACCCAAAGATAAGTATCTACTCTTCCACGAAGAACACTCTTTCGATAACTCTGTCCCAAGGATGCTTAGGTGGTTTATCGATACAGATGGGAAGACCAAGGTAAGTGGTAGGGAAAGACCCAACACTGCACCTGAAAGCCCTCCCAATCGACTTAGCTCCTCCTTGGTGGTCCCAATCCCTAGAATTTCACTTTTCGATACGTTGATGCTCAACCCCAAAACAATTTGAAAACATTTGATAATCATTCTTAAATTGTCCACCTTGCCTTCCTTGGCTTCACTGAAGATGATTGTGTCATCAGTGAATTGAAGACGGGAGATTTGAAACTCTCCCTCCCCACCTCAAAACCCTGAAAGGCCAACCTCTTGATGTTTGTGTAACATCCTACTTAATTTCATCCTCCTTAAGCCACTTATTGTAATCACACAAGAGTGACTCCCTATCTGCCCTATCATCTTCCGATAACTCCCTCTCTTGTTCTTCAATATCGTACAACTTAATAGCCCACAATAGCGAATATTTTTCGTCCTCCCTTTTACTGCACACCTCTTTCCTCCGCTCGATGATTTTCCTTTTCAGTAGTCTCATCTTTTGAAAAAGCTTAAAACCCGTGAAACCTTCCACTTCAAAAGAGTCCCACCATTCTTTAATAAGACCCCAGAACCCTTCCATCTCCAACTACATCAATTCAAACTGAACTGGATGCAGACCCCAGTTTTTGTTTTCTACCTCAAGCATAATCAAATCAGGCAATGATCCGAGACAGGTTTAGGAAGACCCCTCAAAGAGACAGTTCGGAAATGCTCAATCTGAAGGAGAGACCAGAAATCTATCTAGCTTTGAGCTCACCACCCGATCTTGACCATTCAATCATGTGAGTTTCATGTTGCCCATGAGAACATCCACCATTTCGTGTCGTTCCGCTCAACCAGAAAATTCCCTCACGCTTTTTGGAATTTTTTCTGTTTCTAACCACGTTGTAATCCCTTCCCACCCACCACGGTTCCATATGGTTACTTCTAGAAGTGTCCAACTCCTAGAATGCCTCGTGCAAGGAAGAGCAATTTGGACTGTGGACTGAAGTTAGAACCTAAGAAAAATCTGAGCCAATCTCTTTCAGTAAAACAGTAAGATGGAATTGCCTCCTCCAACGACCTCCACTCTTCCACAGGTTTCTGTACCAAATAACTATAATTCCTCTAGAAAAACCCACCCACCCGTACCCAGAATCCACAATATAGCCTACTTAGTCTTCTGAAGTTTGGTTTCCTGAAGGGTCATGATTTGAGCCTTAAAACGCTTCCTGATTCTCTTAATCTGAAATCTCTTCTGACTGCTCCCCAAACCACGGATGTTCCAGCTAATTATCTTCAGTTGATGAACTAACATAAACCTTTATCCCCTCACAACCTTCGCTGTAATTCCCGCGGCTGAAATTGCTGAACCACCATTGCGGACCAATTCTGTGTTCCCCCTTGACAACATCAGTGCCCTACCTTGTTTAATCAGACTAGCCTTTAGAAGTCCTCTTTCTTCAACAAATTGAGAAAAGGCAATATAATCTTTGTCGCAATCCCCAAATGTGACCCCGACCAACCTCCCAGCCTGCCATATGACCTTCTTTATCCAGCGCATGCCTGATGAGTTTAACTAGTACAAAGTGACTGTTTTTTTGTAACCAAGACTGCACCAAGCCAATCTGTAGTTATGTGCCTTCAGCCTGTACCTGTAGGGTTTCTATAGCATCTAATCTTGCAACAGACTTCTAATACATAGGCTATTTTTTAGTTGAATTAAGCTGTAATTTTCTGTGAGTCTGTTTCTTTATTTGAATTTCTTGGAAATTGCTTCTGGCACTAGAAAGTGGAAATATCAATAGCAGAACTCTACTGAAATCATCTGGTGTCCTGTGAACAGTATTTTGATAGTGATTACTAATTTACACTGTGAAGCTAGTGGCAGAAATGATTTGTCCTCTTTCTCGAGGTGCAAGGTAGTTAAGATTGCTCTAGGTTTCTAAGTTTCTTCCTATTGTGGATTTTAATATGCCCATCTATAACATTTTATCATCTCATATAGTAAACTTTTAAATGGAATTTCTCCTTTTACATGCTTCTATATTATATTAAAAAAAAGTTCTCTTTAAAAAAGTAGTTTTATGAGAAATTTTATTGGGAAAGGCAAAGACAATACAAAAGGTCAAGGGGCAAAGAACTTCCAATACAAACCAAATATCCCAAAATCCATCATCTCCCTGTCACTCTTTCTGCCTTTTTTTTAAAAATAAATAAATAAATAAATAAATAAAATCTAAGATGAGGTTCTACTTTACTCCCTTTTCCTGTTTTCATTTCTCACTGCAGTACAAGTAAGATCCAACAAAGAGGATGTAGTATGGGAGAGGGAAATTTTTTTTGCATATTAATACGAGAAATGCTCCAGTGCTCTCGGAGCACTATAAGTTAAAGTGCTCCTACTTGCATTTTGTTAAATTGGGACACTTGGACTATCCAATTCATTGATCCAGACTGTTCAGTAGGTCCAACGCATGTTTTATGGGTAACCATGCAAGCATCACACAAATCTGACAAACATAAACCATTTGATCGATGGTCTAATCAACATTTTGATCCATCTATTTTTTTTTTTTTAAGATACCATCATTGATTACTTATTATTCTAAAGAATCACTTTTCCTAGGCAACTGTAGCCATCCCATTGATGGCTTGGAAAAAGGATGTTAACATTAGAAATCTGTTCTGAACTTAATGGACAGTTGAGATTGGACTGTCTAACTGAACTGATGCAACTAGGAGCACTATAACATATAGTGTTCTGACAACACTTGAGCATTTCTCTATAAATATTTAGTAACTAATCTGTCATTTACCATCTTAACTATTTGGCCGTTGAGATGCTAATGTGTTTGGATATGACTTTATTCATACATTGTGCATTGGCATGATATGTTGGGTGAGAACATGTTTAACCTATGGTATGTGGATATGGGTACGAGTGTCAAGTACAGTGACCCTCCAAATGAGGAAATGACAGGATACGGGTACAGCAAGGATGTGCTTCCAATATTTAATTGTTTTTTTTTTATAAATAATTTTATTATAAATAGGAGATATATTTGAAAAATGAGTTGTTAGGAGATATCAGGTACCTGCTCCATCAACAGTTGCACCCATGATTTGCATGGTGTCAATTCGATACATGCACTGCATGTACCGTGGTAGTTTGTGGGTGTATGACTGATCATCCTCTGCCAGTGTAGAAAGTATAGAAAATCCTTTAAATGGTGGTGAATTGTCACTGTGATCTAGACTCATAAAAAAAGGGCGAGGATAAATCCCTACCTGATTCCTTCTCATCCTGCTCTATTTTGATAAGGTTTTATAAAGTATTTGGAGGGTACCATTCTCATATCTTGCAAATCTTATTCTGTCGTCTTATGATTGGATGCTATTAAGTGCAATTATATAGTTGTTGTGACCTTTTGTTTTTTCAGGGTTGTACTGCAACGGTTCTTTTGGTTTGGGCTGATCAACAAGATGACTTCTTCGCACAATGTGCAAATGTTGGGGATTCAGCTTGTGTTATAAAGTACGTAGCCAATTATTCCCTTTTCCCCCCCTCAGCTAGTTCTCATGTCATAGATACACTCAATTATGTTTGAGGGAAAAATAGGTACGTAGATTCAATGATGCCTTTCTCGTGTCAGAATAACTTGTGAGTGTTCTCTTGTAGCTTTGATCCTTGGGTGATCTTCTGATGTAAATTCATCTAAGCTGTATTTACGAGGCCATTTTCTTGGGTTATTTGGTTGTAGCTAGATAACGCTCATCAACTCGTTTTCTTGTAGATCATTATCATCATCTAAGCTTATCCTTGCTAATTGTACTCTTTACCACTAACATGCCACTTGTATAGTCCAACCCACCATAAAGATCACTCATCACAAAATTCAGGCTGGTTGGCTCATCTGATATGCTGCACCATTTGAATCAATTGATGACTTATAGTCTAACTCAATACACAGGTGTGGTCCAACTCGTGAGTGGATCAGACTGATTTTTGAGAAGGGTGATTGACATGGTGGGGCTTCCTGTTTCTTTGGCATGGATGTCCTATGCAAGTAGCATGTTAGCAGGAAAGATCATATGGCACCACGAGTTTTGGTGCTGTTCGCCTGTGGGTGATCAGTTCTCATTCAGCAATTGGATATGGATATCATTTGCATCAAACAACTTGGGGAAAGATAATGAATCTTGTTTATCAATATTTGCTATTTTATCATGAGACTTGTGACAGGAGGATGTCTTGGAGTAGGAGCCATCCAAGGCTTGTCACAGGAATTATGATCCAGGAAACCACGTGAAGCCTACTGTAGTTGGTACTTTAATTGTGGGGCCCATGATAGGAATGATGACTTTTCTCACAAGGCCCCTATTCGCTATTGGAAAAGCAGGAACTCAGGCTTGCCTCGGTAGGCCAAAATTTCTTTTGGTTTGGCTTAATCGGATTCAGTGACTTGGCCAAATGAGAAATAATTAAATTGCAATTAATATAAAAGATCAAATACTTCAAGAATGCCATGACTGGATTGCTATGCTTCTATTTTAATAATTTATTCTTGGTTTTTCAGCCTCCCATTTTTCATTCTTTTGAATACAATGAGCTGTCTATGATATTATTAATCAAATTTATTAATAACCATTCCATCGCTACTGCTTTCATGGACAAATCTTCTCTTTAAAGGACTGTTTATGTTTTCTCCATGGCAGTATTGGTGAGAAGCCTATTGCTATGACTGAAGACCACAGAATTACTAGTCAATCAGAAAGAAACCGGTTGAGGAAATCTGGGCCTCCATTGAAAGATGGCGAAACACGACTGTGTGGTGATGCCTTGGCTTCTTTCCCTCAACATCTGAAGCATGCAATAGTTGAATTATTAACCCATTGATATCAAATCCATTCAGGTTTGAATATTGCCCGCATGCTTGGAGACAAGTTTCTGAAAGAGCAAGACGCCCGTTTCAGTTCGGAGCCATATGTTAGTCAAGCTGTGCATATACCCAAAGGAAGCCAGGCCTTTGCTCTCATGGCAAGGTGATTTTCTGTATGATTGCATCTCTTCCCATTTTGCATCTCCTCCTATTTTCTTTTTGTTTACTTCCAACTGAAAATCGTAGTTCTAAAATCACTGGGTCAATTCGGCTCAGTGAGATTCTGAGCTGAGTTGCTGGGAAACTCAGTCCAGGTTCTGACTAGATTTTGACACAGGATGAATCGTCAAGATGATTTGATCACTTGGTCAACTCGACTTGACATGACTTGCAGTGATTCGAACTGAGTAACTCAGTGGGTCAATGTGAACATTAATAAAATTTAAGTGGGGAGGGAGGGAACTGAACCCACGACCTCCGCAAAAGGAAACATGAACCTGGCGAGCCCACGATTGAGTGATTTGATTATATTACTTTGTTAAGTGTACACTTTTATCCCTTCTTTTCTAAATTTATAACCATTGTATGCTGAGCGAAGTTGGATTGAATCAACCCGACCTGGCCGAACATTTAGTCGAGTCGAGTGTTTGAGTTTTCATGCTACTATGGTGAAAAAAAGGGCGTTCACCACCTGATGAGATTCTCTTATTGTTTCTTAAAACTGTAGTGATGGGTTATGGGATGTTATTGGCATCAAGAAAGCTGTGCAGCTCGTTCTTCAGGTATGCCCTTGAACACTTCCCATGAAGAATCAAGAATTTCTTCTAGCTCCGGGTGAGCCATGGGCCTTACTTCGACTGGTCTAGATCTTTCATCTGGTGAGGCCTGCTGTGGATGGTTGATTGACTTGAAATCTCCTTCCACCGAATAATTCCATCCATCTGATTGGTGAACTTGCTCTCATTGCTTATGGAGCATGGCCATGTTTTTTGTTTTTAATCGCCAATTTGTAGATGACAATTGCAGCCACCCAAATTGAGGCCCTCAAGATGAGTGGCTGTAGGTGGGCCAAACTGCATGGAATGCAACTTGAGCAAGACAAATGCCGGTTTGTGGAGAAACATTGTTCGATTTAATCCTTTGTATGCTGACAATCTTTCTTGTGTTGGAATGAGCAGACAAAGGAGAGATACGCTGCGGATAAAGAGAATTCAAATTCAGCAGAGAGGATAGCTAATTTTGTGTTGAGCGAAGCACGAACACTGCGTACAAAGGACAACACCTCGATAATATTCTTAGATTTTGATGCCAACAGAACTGCTGCTTGTAACCTTGATTCGTAAATTTCATTTAGAAAAAAAAAATTCATATTTTTTAGGGTTTCAAACCATTGTCTCCATTATATGTTGTTGATTCATTTCCACCCAGGGGCCCACATGCATTGAACTTTTTGGTTTGGTGGGATTGAATGGTGCTGATCTCCCACACAGCCCAATCTTAATAGGTGGCGATGAGATCTACCCATAGTGAAGTTTTTCTCCTTGGGATGTTTTGTTTTCCTTGTTTGTGCACTTTCATCGTCAAGGTGATAATAGTGTCTTGATGTGGTCATCCGTACAAGTGGGCCCTACTGTTTGGTGACTGGGGCTGTCTCCAAAGCCCCACATCCACCAAGAATGGAAAAGATGACCCCAAGATCTGTCCCAGATTAGAAATTCCTACTCTTCAAAAATATTACATAGAATCCAGACGTGCTACAAGGATTGATGATCCTGCCATTCATGGGTTCACTGCAAAGTGGCCGTGATAAAATGATCTTTGAACATTGGATTGGCAGCAGTCAGCATTGAATGGAGGATGGTCCAATGAAGTGTTTGGATCACTAGTCTCCAGGAAGACTCAAGCCTAAGCCTGCACAGCCTAGGTTGTGTTGAATACGTTTGAAGTGGGTCCATCCCCCACTGATCGCAGCCCTGATTAATTATTAGGTCTACAAGTATGCTAGCTACCCATCTGATTTTGCCCATTGAATTTCAAGCCTGACAAGTTTGCTTTCATTCATCATCCATGGCACCATGTGGAAGGTTCAAATCGCTTGTCCAGTGTTTTTTTTTTTTTTTTTCTGGATATTGTGTCCCCTCCACGCTCATCTCTGGGATGGATGAGTCAGTGGCATTTGAAAATTGATGGTCCACCCCTTTTTAAAAAAAACAGAGAGTAAATGATTAAGAGGCCAATAAAAGGGGACTTGCTCGCCTTTGACTGATAGGGACCTGTGAGGGATCCAGGCTCCTTGGGCATGCACGCTGTTGACAAAGTCCAGGAGGGTCTGTTCCTTGCATTGGCCGCATGCATGAGAAGAAAATATTCAGTATTCATGGGTGGCCTGCCTGATGTGTGGAGCGACTTTTGGGCCAGGTCATGGTCACCGTAGGACCCAACCTATGAATGGTGTGGATCTCCTACATGTGCAATGACCTCTCATCTGCCGTAAGGTGACAAGGGCCATTGAACTGATAAGCTCAACCCGGCTTTAGGCGGGCTTGAACCTACGTAGTTGGACTGACTTTTGGGACGGTGTGGTCACTGTAATGCTCCAAAATCTTCTACGTTGGAGGATCCCTGTTGCACTCCAATTCAATCAAACAAAACCACTTGTGTGATTGAGGGTCGAGATTGGATATATGTGCAAGTAGGATGTACAGGTATGTTAGAGTATGCTTGATTTAAGGGTTGATTAAATTGTTGGTGTCCCTTTCACCAAGATGGACAGATCAGAGACTAAGATAAAAGATCGAGGGTTCTATTGGCCACCAAAATTGTGCTCCACTCAGGTAATTAGTGAAAGGAAGTGAGGCTAATCGTTTTGAATAAGTTCTTTTTTATCTCGTAGTAATAATAGACGTGAGTCTACGGGATTAAGGACTTGTTTTTTCACAAACACTATGAGTTTAAAACAGTTTTCAAATAAACATAGATACACATTCAAATTAAATAAAGGTTAAATGTTGTCAATTTCATTTAGTATTGTAAAATAATGTTTATTACAATCGAGAACTTGTCAGACAGCCAAATTATTAATATTTTTTTTAAAAAAAGGTGAAATAGATAAATACCTAATATGGCTATTGGAACAAATGAATTAAGCGGGTGTGACTAACCAAATTGGAACTTGAAAGAATCGCGATATTACCTAACTCTACTCCTAAGGAACTGCAATGGGAGCTGCTAAGTAATAGCTAAACTAAGCTAAGAACAGAGAGAAAAATAAAAAATACACTAATGTGTTTGGCATGGAATCTCGTTTTCTTCTTCCATTGTTCCTTTTATAGGTTGTTGAAGCAGTGAGACTCTCGTTAGGGCTTTCTTACTACTTCTGGATCTTTTGCGCCCACGTCATTAGTTTTTCGAATAGAAAAGTCTCGTTAGTAAGATTTAGAAACTCTTAATCAGGAAGGTCTCTGAAAAGTCTAAGGACATTAAATCTCAAATTTCCACTCCTACACATAGATGCTCTCCTATTGGACTCTTCAGGAGAGCATCCTTCACTTAATCATAGTCGTTCTCCAATGGGCCAGATCCATCTGATACTGATATTCTATTTTGCAAATGATATCCTTCTTCAATCTTGTTACCCAACTTTTGTTCTAGTTAAGAGTATGGTTATGGACCCACGCCAGATGATGTGTTTGTTCCTCTTGATCCGGGTTTGTGGTGTGTTTGTTCCTCTTGATCCAGGTTTGAGCCACAGTTGGGTTTGCTTGGATGTCTATCCAATTTTTGAAATCTTCTTAAATGTTATAGTTTTTCTCAACATCTTTGACAAAATTTTTCATTTTGGAAGGATTGTGAGAGAGCTTCACCAATAGAATCATTATCAAATTTGTGATAAAATCTAGGTCTCTTATGGACATGGTTGGCACTTTGCCTCATTAATGGGCACGATAACCGTGGCCATATGGCTTATGCTGATATGCTCTGTTAACGGTAGGCCAAAGGGCCCGCAATTATTGCAATGTGCATCACCGAAGGAAATGCCAACGGTGATACTTTCAGGTAAGAGTATATCTTGCGCAAATTGCAATTTCATGATATCGACACACGATCGCCTTTAATTGGCCTAAATTAGGGCGGGAAATAGGTATAAAGTAAAAACACTTGCCATCCATATTAGGCCTTATTTCCGCATCGTCTCCGTATCCGTATCTTTTTCTTCTTAACCGTCCATACAGTGGCTACTGATCCAAGGTTTAGGATCTTCCACCCTGAGAGGTTTATGGCGAGGAATGACATGACATTCAACTAGCTTGTTTACACATACAGAGGTCAGAGAATTTTCAATTCATACAAGCGGGTCCATGTACCGGTAATCCAGACAATTAATCTGTTTCCTCCGAACGTGGATGTACCATTATCTACAGAAAGCTTACTGATTGAAAGACTTGGAATGCTGTCGCATCTATTTGTAAAATTGTATGCCACAGATTGAAAGGTCGAGATTCCCCCCATTGAGGAAATTTGTAGGACATAGTCCATCCATCGAAAGATGAAACAAAACAACGGTCTGGATTGCGCATTCGTGGCCCCAACAGGCTGAATTGAAAACCCATGAATCCCATAAATAGGAGTGGCAATGGGCCAGAGCCAGATGTCTGAGCTGGGCTAAGGCCGGCCGGGCCATAA